>NW_027447618.1:0-28099 GCF_038048845.1 Mixophyes fleayi | reverse complement strand
TTCATTGTTTCCAAGAGAAAGGGAGACCGGAGTGTAAAAAAGCATTGTTTTTGGACGGCAATGAAGAAATGACTATGTTTTGCGATTTCTCCTGCTCAGAAAGACTTAGAAAGTTGATAATTGTGGGCAATGTTAGAAATGTCATGAGAAACAAGAATTATGTAAAAGAATTGATGTAAGTCATTGTTTCCAAGAGAAAGGGAGACCGGAGTGTAAAAAAGCGTTGTTTTTGGACGGCAATGAAGAAATGACTGTTTTGCGATTTCTCTTGCTCAGAAAGACTTAGAAAGTTGATAATTGTGGGCAATGTTAGAAATGTCATGAGAAACAAGAATTATGTAAAAGAATTGATGTAAGTCATTGTTTCCAAGAGAAAGGGAGACCGGAGTGTAAAAAAGCGTTGTTTTTGGACGGCAATGAAGAAAAGACTATGTTTTGCGATTTCTCCTGCTCAGAAAGACTTAGAAAGTTGATAATTGTGGGCAATGTTAGAAATGTCATGAGAAACAAGAATTATGTAAAAGAATTGATGTAAGTCATTGTTTCCAAGAGAAAGGGAGACAGGAGTGTAAAAAAGCGTTGTTTTTGGACGGCAATGAAGAAATGACTATGTTTTGCGATTTCTCCTGCTCAGAAAGACTTAGAAAGTTGATAATTGTGGGCAATGTTAGAAATGTCATGAGAAACAAGAATTATGTAAAAGAATTGATGTAAGTCATTGTTTCCAAGAGAAAGGGAGACCGGAGTGTAAAAAAGCGTTGTTTTTGGACGGCAATGAAGAAATGACTGTTTTGCGATTTCTCTTGCTCAGAAAGACTTAGAAAGTTGATAATTGTGGGCAATGTTAGAAATGTCATGAGAAACAAGAATTATGTAAAAGAATTGATGTAAGTCATTGTTTCCAAGAGAAAGGGAGACCGGAGTGTAAAAAAGCGTTGTTTTTGGACGGCAATGAAGAAATGACTATGTTTTGCGATTTCTCCTGCTCAGAAAGACTTAGAAAGTTGATAATTGTGGGCAATGTTAGAAATGTCATGAGAAACAAGAATTATGTAAAAGAATTGATGTAAGTCATTGTTTCCAAGAGAAAGGGAGACAGGAGTGTAAAAAAGCGTTGTTTTTGGACGGCAATGAAGAAATGACTATGTTTTGCGATTTCTCCTGCTCAGAAAGACTTAGAAAGTTGATAATTGTGGGCAATGTTAGAAATGTCATGAGAAACAAGAATTATGTAAAAGAATTGATGTAAGTCATTGTTTCCAAGAGAAAGGGAGACCGGAGTGTAAAAAAGCGTTGTTTTTGGACGGCAATGAAGAAATGACTATGTTTTGCGATTTCTCCTGCTCAGAAAGACTTAGAAAGTTGATAATTGTGGGCAATGTTAGAAATGTCATGAGAAACAAGAATTATGTAAAAGAATTGATGTAAGTCATTGTTTCCAAGAGAAAGGGAGACAGGAGTGTAAAAAAGCGTTGTTTTTGGACGGCAATGAAGAAATCACTATGTTTTGCGATTTCTCCTGCTCAGAAAGACTTAGAAAGTTGATAATTGTGGGCAATGTTAGAAATGTCATGAGAAACAAGAATTATGTAAAAGAATTGATGTAAGTCATTGTTTCCAAGAGAAAGGGAGACCGGAGTGTAAAAAAGCGTTGTTTTTGGACGGCAATGAAGAAATGACTGTTTTGCGATTTCTCTTGCTCAGAAAGACTTAGAAAGTTGATAATTGTGGGCAATGTTAGAAATGTCATGAGAAACAAGAATTATGTAAAAGAATTGATGTAAGTCATTGTTTCCAAGAGAAAGGGAGACCGGAGTGTAAAAAAGCGTTGTTTTTGGACGGCAATGAAGAAATGACTATGTTTTGCGATTTCTCCTGCTCAGAAAGACTTAGAAAGTTGATAATTGTGGGCAATGTTAGAAATGTCATGAGAAACAAGAATTATGTAAAAGAATTGATGTAAGTCATTGTTTCCAAGAGAAAGGGAGACCGGAGTGTAAAAAAGCATTGTTTTTGGACGGCAATGAAGAAATGACTATGTTTTGCGATTTCTTTTGCTCAGAAAGACTTAGAAAGTTGATAATTGTGGGCAATGTTAGAAATGTCATGAGAAACAGGAATTAAGTAAAAGAATTGATGTAAGTCATTGTTTCCAAGAGAAAGGGAGACAGGAGTGTAAAAAAGCGTTGTTTTTGGACGGCAATGAAGAAATGACTGTTTTGCGATTTCTCTTGCTCAGAAAGACTTAGAAAGTTGATAATTGTGGGCAATGTTAGAAATGTCATGAGAAACAAGAATTATGTAAAAGAATTGATGTAAGTCATTGTTTCCAAGAGAAAGGGAGACCGGAGTGTAAAAAAGCGTTGTTTTTGGACGGCAATGAAGAAATGACTATGTTTTGCGATTTCTCCTGCTCAGAAAGACTTAGAAAGTTGATAATTGTGGGCAATGTTAGAAATGTCATGAGAAACAAGAATTATGTAAAAGAATTGATGTAAGTCATTGTTTCCAAGAGAAAGGGAGACCGGAGTGTAAAAAAGCGTTGTTTTTGGACGGCAATGAAGAAATGACTATGTTTTGCGATTTCTCCTGCTCAGAAAGACTTAGAAAGTTGATAATTGTGGGCAATGTTAGAAATGTCATGAGAAACAAGAATTATGTAAAAGAATTGATGTAAGTCATTGTTTCCAAGAGAAAGGGAGACAGGAGTGTAAAAAAGCGTTGTTTTTGGACGGCAATGAAGAAATGACTATGTTTTGTGATTTCTCCTGCTCAGAAAGACTTAGAAAGTTGATAATTGTGGGCAATGTTAGAAATGTCATGAGAAACAAGAATTATGTAAAAGAATTGATGTAAGTCATTGTTTCCAAGAGAAAGGGAGACCGGAGTGTAAAAAAGCGTTGTTTTTGGACGGCAATGAAGAAATGACTGTTTTGCGATTTCTCTTGCTCAGAAAGACTTAGAAAGTTGATAATTGTGGGCAATGTTAGAAATGTCATGAGAACCAAGAATTATGTAAAAGAATTGATGTAAGTCATTGTTTCCAAGAGAAAGGGAGACCGGAGTGTAAAAAAGCGTTGTTTTTGGACGGCAATGAAGAAATGACTATGTTTTGCGATTTCTCCTGCTCAGAAAGACTTAGAAAGTTGATAATTGTGGGCAATGTTAGAAATGTCATGAGAAACAAGAATTATGTAAAAGAATTGATGTAAGTCATTGTTTCCAAGAGAAAGGGAGACAGGAGTGTAAAAAAGCGTTGTTTTTGGACGGCAATGAAGAAATGACTATGTTTGCGATTTCTCCTGCTCAGAAAGACTTAGAAAGTTGATAATTGTGGGCAATGTTAGAAATGTCATGAGAAACAAGAATTATGTAAAAGAATTGATGTAAGTCATTGTTTCCAAGAGAAAGGAGAGACCGGAGTGTAAAAAAGCGTTGTTTTTGGACGGCAATGAAGAAATGACTATGTTTTGCGATTTCTCCTGCTCAGAAAGACTTAGAAAGTTGATAATTGTGGGCAATGTTAGAAATGTCATGAGAAACAAGAATTATGTAAAAGAATTGATGTAAGTCATTGTTTCCAAGAGAAAGGGAGACAGGAGTGTAAAAAAGCGTTGTTTTTGGACGGCAATGAAGAAATGACTATGTTTTGCGATTTCTCCTGCTCAGAAAGACTTAGAAAGTTGATAATTGTGGGCAATGTTAGAAATGTCATGAGAAACAAGAATTATGTAAAAGAATTGATGTAAGTCATTGTTTCCAAGAGAAAGGGAGACCGGAGTGTAAAAAAGCGTTGTTTTTGGACGGCAATGAAGAAATGACTGTTTTGCGATTTCTCTTGCTCAGAAAGACTTAGAAAGTTGATAATTGTGGGCAATGTTAGAAATGTCATGAGAAACAAGAATTATGTAAAAGAATTGATGTAAGTCATTGTTTCCAAGAGAAAGGGAGACCGGAGTGTAAAAAAGCATTGTTTTTGGACGGCAATGAAGAAATGACTATGTTTTGCGATTTCTCCTGCTCAGAAAGACTTAGAAAGTTGATAATTGTGGGCAATGTTAGAAATGTCATGAGAAACAAGAATTATGTAAAAGAATTGATGTAAGTCATTGTTTCCAAGAGAAAGGGAGACCGGAGTGTAAAAAAGCATTGTTTTTGGACGGCAATGAAGAAATGACTATGTTTTGCGATTTCTCCTGCTCAGAAAGACTTAGAAAGTTGATAATTGTGGGCAATGTTAGAAATGTCATGAGAAACAAGAATTATGTAAAAGAATTGATGTAAGTCATTGTTTCCAAGAGAAAGGGAGACAGGAGTGTAAAAAAGCGTTGTTTTTGGACGGCAATGAAGAAATGACTGTTTTGCGATTTCTCTTGCTCAGAAAGACTTAGAAAGTTGATAATTGTGGGCAATGTTAGAAATGTCATGAGAAACAAGAATTATGTAAAAGAATTGATGTAAGTCATTGTTTCCAAGAGAAAGGGAGACCGGAGTGTAAAAAAGCGTTGTTTTTGGACGGCAATGAAGAAATGACTATGTTTTGCGATTTCTCCTGCTCAGAAAGACTTAGAAAGTTGATAATTGTGGGCAATGTTAGAAATGTCATGAGAAACAAGAATTATGTAAAAGAATTGATGTAAGTCATTGTTTCCAAGAGAAAGGGAGACCGGAGTGTAAAAAAGCGTTGTTTTTGGACGGCAATGAAGAAATGACTATGTTTTGCGATTTCTCCTGCTCAGAAAGACTTAGAAAGTTGATAATTGTGGGCAATGTTAGAAATGTCATGAGAAACAAGAATTATGTAAAAGAATTGATGTAAGTCATTGTTTCCAAGAGAAAGGGAGACAATAGTGTAAAAAAGCGTTGTTTTTGGACGGCAATGAAGAAATGACTATGTTTTGCGATTTCTCCTGCTCAGAAAGACTTAGAAAGTTGATAATTGTGGGCAATGTTAGAAATGTCATGAGAAACAAGAATTATGTAAAAGAATTGATGTAAGTCATTGTTTCCAAGAGAAAGGGAGACCGGAGTGTAAAAAAGCGTTGTTTTTGGACGGCAATGAAGAAATGACTGTTTTGCGATTTCTCTTGCTCAGAAAGACTTAGAAAGTTGATAATTGTGGGCAATGTTAGAAATGTCATGAGAAACAAGAATTATGTAAAAGAATTGATGTAAGTCATTGTTTCCAAGAGAAAGGGAGACCGGAGTGTAAAAAAGCGTTGTTTTTGGACGGCAATGAAGAAATGACTATGTTTTGCGATTTCTCCTGCTCAGAAAGACTTAGAAAGTTGATAATTGTGGGCAATGTTAGAAATGTCATGAGAAACAAGAATTATGTAAAAGAATTGATGTAAGTCATTGTTTCCAAGAGAAAGGGAGACCGGAGTGTAAAAAAGCGTTGTTTTTGGACGGCAATGAAGAAATGACTATGTTTTGCGATTTCTCCTGCTCAGAAAGACTTAGAAAGTTGATAATTGTGGGCAATGTTAGAAATGTCATGAGAAACAAGAATTATGTAAAAGAATTGATGTAAGTCATTGTTTCCAAGAGAAAGGGAGACAGGAGTGTAAAAAAGCGTTGTTTTTGGACGGCAATGAAGAAATGACTATGTTTTGCGATTTCTCCTGCTCAGAAAGACTTAGAAAGTTGATAATTGTGGGCAATGTTAGAAATGTCATGAGAAACAAGAATTATGTAAAAGAATTGATGTAAGTCATTGTTTCCAAGAGAAAGGGAGAACGGAGTGTAAAAAAGCGTTGTTTTTGGACGGCAATGAAGAAATGACTGTTTTGCGATTTCTCTTGCTCAGAAAGACTTAGAAAGTTGATAATTGTGGGCAATGTTAGAAATGTCATGAGAAACAAGAATTATGTAAAAGAATTGATGTAAGTCATTGTTTCCAAGAGAAAGGGAGACCGGAGTGTAAAAAAGCGTTGTTTTTGGACGGCAATGAAGAAATGACTATGTTTTGCGATTTCTCCTGCTCAGAAAGACTTAGAAAGTTGATAATTGTGGGCAATGTTAGAAATGTCATGAGAAACAAGAATTATGTAAAAGAATTGATGTAAGTCATTGTTTCCAAGAGAAAGGGAGACCGGAGTGTAAAAAAGCGTTGTTTTTGGACGGCAATGAAGAAATGACTGTTTTGCGATTTCTCTTGCTCAGAAAGACTTAGAAAGTTGATAATTGTGGGCAATGTTAGAAATGTCATGAGAAACAAGAATTATGTAAAAGAATTGATGTAAGTCATTGTTTCCAAGAGAAAGGGAGACCGGAGTGTAAAAAAGCGTTGTTTTTGGACGGCAATGAAGAAATGACTATGTTTTGCGATTTCTCCTGCTCAGAAAGACTTAGAAAGTTGATAATTGTGGGCAATGTTAGAAATGTCATGAGAAACAAGAATTATGTAAAAGAATTGATGTAAGTCATTGTTTCCAAGAGAAAGGGAGACCGGAGTGTAAAAAAGCGTTGTTTTTGGACGGCAATGAAGAAATGACTGTTTTGCGATTTCTCTTGCTCAGAAAGACTTAGAAAGTTGATAATTGTGGGCAATGTTAGAAATGTCATGAGAAACAAGAATTATGTAAAAGAATTGATGTAAGTCATTGTTTCCAAGAGAAAGGGAGACCGGAGTGTAAAAAAGCGTTGTTTTTGGACGGCAATGAAGAAATGACTGTTTTGCGATTTCTCCTGCTCAGAAAGACTTAGAAAGTTGATAATTGTGGGCAATGTTAGAAATGTCATGAGAAACAAGAATTATGTAAAAGAATTGATGTAAGTCATTGTTTCCAAGAGAAAGGGAGACCGGAGTGTAAAAAAGCGTTGTTTTTGGACGGCAATGAAGAAATGACTATGTTTTGCGATTTCTCCTGCTCAGAAAGACTTAGAAAGTTGATAATTGTGGGCAATGTTAGAAATGTCATGAGAAACAAGAATTATGTAAAAGAATTGATGTAAGTCATTGTTTCCAAGAGAAAGGGAGACCGGAGTGTAAAAAAGCGTTGTTTTTGGACGGCAATGAAGAAATGACTGTTTTGCGATTTCTCTTGCTCAGAAAGACTTAGAAAGTTGATAATTGTGGGCAATGTTAGAAATGTCATGAGAAACAAGAATTATGTAAAAGAATTGATGTAAGTCATTGTTTCCAAGAGAAAGGGAGACCGGAGTGTAAAAAAGCGTTGTTTTTGGACGGCAATGAAGAAATGACTATGTTTTGCGATTTCTCCTGCTCAGAAAGACTTAGAAAGTTGATAATTGTGGGCAATGTTAGAAATGTCATGAGAAACAAGAATTATGTAAAAGAATTGATGTAAGTCATTGTTTCCAAGAGAAAGGGAGACCGGAGTGTAAAAAAGCGTTGTTTTTGGACGGCAATGAAGAAATGACTATGTTTTGCGATTTCTCCTGCTCAGAAAGACTTAGAAAGTTGATAATTGTGGGCAATGTTAGAAATGTCATGAGAAACAAGAATTATGTAAAAGAATTGATGTAAGTCATTGTTTCCAAGAGAAAGGGAGACCGGAGTGTAAAAAAGCGTTGTTTTTGGACGGCAATGAAGAAATGACTATGTTTTGCGATTTCTCCTGCTCAGAAAGACTTAGAAAGTTGATAATTGTGGGCAATGTTAGAAATGTCATGAGAAACAAGAATTATGTAAAAGAATTGATGTAAGTCATTGTTTCCAAGAGAAAGGGAGACCGGAGTGTAAAAAAGCGTTGTTTTTGGACGGCAATGAAGAAATGACTATGTTTTGCGATTTCTCCTGCTCAGAAAGACTTAGAAAGTTGATAATTGTGGGCAATGTTAGAAATGTCATGAGAAACAAGAATTATGTAAAAGAATTGATGTAAGTCATTGTTTCCAAGAGAAAGGGAGACAGGAGTGTAAAAAAGCGTTGTTTTTGGACGGCAATGAAGAAATGACTATGTTTTGCGATTTCTCCTGCTCAGAAAGATTCAGAAAGTTGATAATTGTGGGCAATGTTAGAAATGTCATGAGAAACAAGAATTATGTAAAAGAATTGATGTAAGTCATTGTTTCCAAGAGAAAGGGAGACCGGAGTGTAAAAAAGCGTTGTTTTTGGACGGCAATGAAGAAATGACTATGTTTTGCGATTTCTCCTGCTCAGAAAGACTTAGAAAGTTGATAATTGTGGGCAATGTTAGAAATGTCATGAGAAACAAGAATTATGTAAAAGAATTGATGTAAGTCATTGTTTCCAAGAGAAAGGGAGACCGGAGTGTAAAAAAGCGTTGTTTTTGGACGGCAATGAAGAAATGACTATGTTTTGCGATTTCTCCTGCTCAGAAAGACTTAGAAAGTTGATAATTGTGGGCAATGTTAGAAATGTCATGAGAAACAAGAATTATGTAAAAGAATTGATGTAAGTCATTGTTTCCAAGAGAAAGGGAGACAGGAGTGTAAAAAAGCGTTGTTTTTGGACGGCAATGAAGAAATGACTATGTTTTGCGATTTCTCCTGCCAGAAAGACTTAGAAAGTTGATAATTGTGGGCAATGTTAGAAATGTCATGAGAAACAAGAATTATGTAAAAGAATTGATGTAAGTCATTGTTTCCAAGAGAAAGGGAGACAGGAGTGTAAAAAAGCGTTGTTTTTGGACGGCAATGAAGAAATGACTGTTTTGCGATTTCTCCTGCTCAGAAAGACTTAGAAAGTTGATAATTGTGGGCAATGTTAGAAATGTCATGAGAAACAAGAATTATGTAAAAGAATTGATGTAAGTCATTGTTTCCAAGAGAAAGGGAGACAGGAGTGTAAAAAAGCGTTGTTTTTGGACGGCAATGAAGAAATGACTATGTTTTGCGATTTCTCCTGCTCAGAAAGACTTAGAAAGTTGATAATTGTGGGCAATGTTAGAAATGTCATGAGAAACAAGAATTATGTAAAAGAATTGATGTAAGTCATTGTTTCCAAGAGAAAGGGAGACCGGAGTGTAAAAAAGCGTTGTTTTTGGACGGCAATGAAGAAATGACTATGTTTTGCGATTTCTCCTGCTCAGAAAGACTTAGAAAGTTGATAATTGTGGGCAATGTTAGAAATGTCATGAGAAACAAGAATTATGTAAAAGAATTGATGTAAGTCATTGTTTCCAAGAGAAAGGGAGACCGGAGTGTAAAAAAGCGTTGTTTTTGGACGGCAATGAAGAAATGACTATGTTTTGCGATTTCTCCTGCTCAGAAACACTTAGAAAGTTGATAATTGTGGGCAATGTTAGAAATGTCATGAGAAACAAGAATTATGTAAAAGAATTGATGTAAGTTATTGTTTCCAAGAGAAAGGGAGACCGGAGTGTAAAAAAGCGTTGTTTTTGGACGGCAATGAAGAAATGAATATGTTTTGCGATTTCTCCTGCTCAGAAAGACTTAGAAAGTTGATAATTGTGGGCAATGCTAGAAATGTCATGAGAAACAAGAATTATGTAAAAGAGTTGATGTAAGTTATTGTTTCCAAGAGAAAGGGAGACCGGAGTGTAAAAAAGCGTTGTTTTTGGACGGCAATGAAGAAATGACTGTTTTGCGATTTCTCTTGCTCAGAAAGACTTAGAAAGTTGATAATTGTGGGCAATGTTAGAAATGTCATGAGAAACAAGAATTATGTAAAAGAATTGATGTAAGTCATTGTTTCCAAGAGAAAGGGAGACCGGAGTGTAAAAAAGCGTTGTTTTTGGACGGCAATGAAGAAATGACTATGTTTTGCGATTTCTCCTGCTCAGAAAGACTTAGAAAGTTGATAATTGTAGGCAATGTTAGAAATGTCATGAGAAACAAGAATTATGTAAAAGAATTGATGTAAGTCATTGTTTCCAAGAGAAAGGGAGACAGGAGTGTAAAAAAGCGTTGTTTTTGGACGGCAATGAAGAAATGACTATGTTTTGCGATTTCTCCTGCTCAGAAAGACTTAGAAAGTTGATAATTGTGGGCAATGTTAGAAATGTCATGAGAAACAAGAATTATGTAAAAGAATTGATGTAAGTCATTGTTTCCAAGAGAAAGGGAGACAGGAGTGTAAAAAAGCGTTGTTTTTGGACGGCAATGAAGAAATGACTGTTTTGCGATTTCTCCTGCTCAGAAAGACTTAGAAAGTTGATAATTGTGGGCAATGTTAGAAATGTCATGAGAAACAAGAATTATGTAAAAGAATTGATGTAAGTCATTGTTTCCAAGAGAAAGGGAGACAGGAGTGTAAAAAAAAAGCGTTGTTTTTGGACGGCAATGAAGAAATGACTATGTTTTGCGATTTCTCCTGCTCAGAAAGACTTAGAAAGTTGATAATTGTGGGCAATGTTAGAAATGTCATGAGAAACAAGAATTATGTAAAAGAATTGATGTAAGTCATTGTTTCCAAGAGAAAGGGAGACCGGAGTGTAAAAAAGCGTTGTTTTTGGACGGCAATGAAGAAATGACTATGTTTTGCGATTTCTCCTGCTCAGAAAGACTTAGAAAGTTGATAATTGTGGGCAATGTTAGAAATGTCATGAGAAACAAGAATTATGTAAAAGAATTGATGTAAGTCATTGTTTCCAAGAGAAAGGGAGACCGGAGTGTAAAAAAGCGTTGTTTTTGGACGGCAATGAAGAAATGACTATGTTTTGCGATTTCTCCTGCTCAGAAAGACTTAGAAAGTTGATAACTGTGGGCAATGTTAGAAATGTCATGAGAAACAAGAATTATGTAAAAGAATTGATGTAAGTCATTGTTTCCAAGAGAAAGGGAGACCGGAGTGTAAAAAAGCGTTGTTTTTGGACGGCAATGAAGAAATGACTATGTTTTGCGATTTCTCCTGCTCAGAAAGACTTAGAAAGTTGATAATTGTGGGCAATGTTAGAAATGTCATGAGAAACAAGAATTATGTAAAAGAATTGATGTAAGTCATTGTTTCCAAGAGAAAGGGAGACCGGAGTGTAAAAAAGCGTTGTTTTTGGACGGCAATGAAGAAATGACTATGTTTTGCGATTTCTCCTGCTCAGAAAGACTTAGAAAGTTGATAATTGTGGGCAATGTTAGAAATGTCATGAGAAACAAGAATTATGTAAAAGAATTGATGTAAGTTATTGTTTCCAAGAGAAAGGGAGACCGGAGTGTAAAAAAGCGTTGTTTTTGGACGGCAATGAAGAAATGACTGTTTTGCGATTTCTCTTGCTCAGAAAGACTTAGAAAGTTGATAATTGTGGGCAATGTTAGAAATGTCATGAGAAACAAGAATTATGTAAAAGAATTGATGTAAGTCATTGTTTCCAAGAGAAAGGGAGACCGGAGTGTAAAAAAGCGTTGTTTTTGGACGGCAATGAAGAAATGACTATGTTTTGCGATTTCTCCTGCTCAGAAAGACTTAGAAAGTTGATAATTGTGGGCAATGTTAGAAATGTCATGAGAAACAAGAATTATGTAAAAGAATTGATGTAAGTCATTGTTTCCAAGAGAAAGGGAGACCGGAGTGTAAAAAAGCGTTGTTTTTGGACGGCAATGAAGAAATGACTGTTTTGCGATTTCTCTTGCTCAGAAAGACTTAGAAAGTTGATAATTGTGGGCAATGTTAGAAATGTCATGAGAAACAAGAATTATGTAAAAGAATTGATGTAAGTCATTGTTTCCAAGAGAAAGGGAGACCGGAGTGTAAAAAAGCGTTGTTTTTGGACGGCAATGAAGAAATGACTGTTTTGCGATTTCTCTTGCTCAGAAAGACTTAGAAAGTTGATAATTGTGGGCAATGTTAGAAATGTCATGAGAAACAAGAATTATGTAAAAGAATTGATGTAAGTCATTGTTTCCAAGAGAAAGGGAGACCGGAGTGTAAAAAAGCGTTGTTTTTGGACGGCAATGAAGAAATGACTATGTTTTGCGATTTCTCCTGCTCAGAAAGACTTAGAAAGTTGATAATTGTGGGCAATGTTAGAAATGTCATGAGAAACAAGAATTATGTAAAAGAATTGATGTAAGTCATTGTTTCCAAGAGAAAGGGAGACCGGAGTGTAAAAAAGCGTTGTTTTTGGACGGCAATGAAGAAATGACTATGTTTTGCGATTTCTCCTGCTCAGAAAGACTTAGAAAGTTGATAATTGTGGGCAATGTTAGAAATGTCATGAGAAACAAGAATTATGTAAAAGAATTGATGTAAGTCATTGTTTCCAAGAGAAAGGGAGACAGGAGTGTAAAAAAGCGTTGTTTTTGGACGGCAATGAAGAAATGACTATGTTTTGCGATTTCTCCTGCTCAGAAAGACTTAGAAAGTTGATAATTGTGGGCAATGTTAGAAATGTCATGAGAAACAAGAATTATGTAAAAGAATTGATGTAAGTCATTGTTTCCAAGAGAAAGGGAGACCGGAGTGTAAAAAAGCGTTGTTTTTGGACGGCAATGAAGAAATGACTGTTTTGCGATTTCTCTTGCTCAGAAAGACTTAGAAAGTTGATAATTGTGGGCAATGTTAGAAATGTCATGAGAAACAAGAATTATGTAAAAGAATTGATGTAAGTCATTGTTTCCAAGAGAAAGGGAGACCGGAGTGTAAAAAAGCGTTGTTTTTGGACGGCAATGAAGAAATGACTGTTTTGCGATTTCTCTTGCTCAGAAAGACTTAGAAAGTTGATAATTGTGGGCAATGTTAGAAATGTCATGAGAAACAAGAATTATGTAAAAGAATTGATGTAAGTCATTGTTTCCAAGAGAAAGGGAGACCGGAGTGTAAAAAAGCGTTGTTTTTGGACGGCAATGAAGAAATGACTGTTTTGCGATTTCTCTTGCTCAGAAAGACTTAGAAAGTTGATAATTGTGGGCAATGTTAGAAATGTCATGAGAAACAAGAATTATGTAAAAGAATTGATGTAAGTCATTGTTTCCAAGAGAAAGGGAGACCGGAGTGTAAAAAAGCGTTGTTTTTGGACGGCAATGAAGAAATGACTATGTTTTGCGATTTCTCCTGCTCAGAAAGACTTAGAAAGTTGATAATTGTGGGCAATGTTAGAAATGTCATGAGAAACAAGAATTATGTAAAAGAATTGATGTAAGTCATTGTTTCCAAGAGAAAGGGAGACCGGAGTGTAAAAAAGCGTTGTTTTTGGACGGCAATGAAGAAATGACTATGTTTTGCGATTTCTCCTGCTCAGAAAGACTTAGAAAGTTGATAATTGTGGGCAATGTTAGAAATGTCATGAGAAACAAGAATTATGTAAAAGAATTGATGTAAGTCATTGTTTCCAAGAGAAAGGGAGACCGGAGTGTAAAAAAGCGTTGTTTTTGGACGGCAATGAAGAAATGACTATGTTTTGCGATTTCTCCTGCTCAGAAAGACTTAGAAAGTTGATAATTGTGGGCAATGTTAGAAATGTCATGAGAAACAAGAATTATGTAAAAGAATTGATGTAAGTCATTGTTTCCAAGAGAAAGGGAGACCGGAGTGTAAAAAAGCGTTGTTTTTGGACGGCAATGAAGAAATGACTGTTTTGCGATTTCTCTTGCTCAGAAAGACTTAGAAAGTTGATAATTGTGGGCAATGTTAGAAATGTCATGAGAAACAAGAATTATGTAAAAGAATTGATGTAAGTCATTGTTTCCAAGAGAAAGGGAGACCGGAGTGTAAAAAAGCGTTGTTTTTGGACGGCAATGAAGAAATGACTATGTTTTGCGATTTCTCCTGCTCAGAAAGACTTAGAAAGTTGATAATTGTGGGCAATGTTAGAAATGTCATGAGAAACAAGAATTATGTAAAAGAATTGATGTAAGTCATTGTTTCCAAGAGAAAGGGAGACAGGAGTGTAAAAAAGCGTTGTTTTTGGACGGCAATGAAGAAATGACTATGTTTTGCGATTTCTCCTGCTCAGAAAGATTCAGAAAGTTGATAATTGTGGGCAATGTTAGAAATGTCATGAGAAACAAGAATTATGTAAAAGAATTGATGTAAGTCATTGTTTCCAAGAGAAAGGGAGACCGGAGTGTAAAAAAGCGTTGTTTTTGGACGGCAATGAAGAAATGACTATGTTTTGCGATTTCTCCTGCTCAGAAAGACTTAGAAAGTTGATAATTGTGGGCAATGTTAGAAATGTTATGAGAAACAAGAATTATGTAAAAGAATTGATGTAAGTCATTGTTTCCAAGAGAAAGGGAGACCGGAGTGTAAAAAAGCGTTGTTTTTGGACGGCAATGAAGAAATGACTATGTTTTGCGATTTCTCCTGCTCAGAAAGACTTAGAAAGTTGATAATTGTGGGCAATGTTAGAAATGTCATGAGAAACAAGAATTATGTAAAAGAATTGATGTAAGTCATTGTTTCCAAGAGAAAGGGAGACAGGAGTGTAAAAAAGCGTTGTTTTTGGACGGCAATGAAGAAATGACTATGTTTTGCGATTTCTCCTGCTCAGAAAGACTTAGAAAGTTGATAATTGTGGGCAATGTTAGAAATGTCATGAGAAACAAGAATTATGTAAAAGAATTGATGTAAGTCATTGTTTCCAAGAGAAAGGGAGACAGGAGTGTAAAAAAGCGTTGTTTTTGGACGGCAATGAAGAAATGACTGTTTTGCGATTTCTCCTGCTCAGAAAGACTTAGAAAGTTGATAATTGTGGGCAATGTTAGAAATGTCATGAGAAACAAGAATTATGTAAAAGAATTGATGTAAGTCATTGTTTCCAAGAGAAAGGGAGACAGGAGTGTAAAAAAGCGTTGTTTTTGGACGGCAATGAAGAAATGACTATGTTTTGCGATTTCTCCTGCTCAGAAAGACTTAGAAAGTTGATAATTGTGGGCAATGTTAGAAATGTCATGAGAAACAAGAATTATGTAAAAGAATTGATGTAAGTCATTGTTTCCAAGAGAAAGGGAGACCGGAGTGTAAAAAAGCGTTGTTTTTGGACGGCAATGAAGAAATGACTATGTTTTGCGATTTCTCCTGCTCAGAAAGACTTAGAAAGTTGATAATTGTGGGCAATGTTAGAAATGTCATGAGAAACAAGAATTATGTAAAAGAATTGATGTAAGTCATTGTTTCCAAGAGAAAGGGAGACCGGAGTGTAAAAAAGCGTTGTTTTTGGACGGCAATGAAGAAATGACTATGTTTTGCGATTTCTCCTGCTCAGAAACACTTAGAAAGTTGATAATTGTGGGCAATGTTAGAAATGTCATGAGAAACAAGAATTATGTAAAAGAATTGATGTAAGTTATTGTTTCCAAGAGAAAGGGAGACCGGAGTGTAAAAAAGCGTTGTTTTTGGACGGCAATGAAGAAATGACTATGTTTTGCGATTTCTCCTGCTCAGAAAGACTTAGAAAGTTGATAATTGTGGGCAATGCTAGAAATGTCATGAGAAACAAGAATTATGTAAAAGAATTGATGTAAGTTATTGTTTCCAAGAGAAAGGGAGACCGGAGTGTAAAAAAGCGTTGTTTTTGGACGGCAATGAAGAAATGACTGTTTTGCGATTTCAATTGCTCAGAAAGACTTAGAAAGTTGATAATTGTGGGCAATGTTAGAAATGTCATGAGAAACAAGAATTATGTAAAAGAATTGATGTAAGTCATTGTTTCCAAGAGAAAGGGAGACCGGAGTGTAAAAAAGCGTTGTTTTTGGACGGCAATGAAGAAATGACTATGTTTTGCGATTTCTCCTGCTCAGAAAGACTTAGAAAGTTGATAATTGTAGGCAATGTTAGAAATGTCATGAGAAACAAGAATTATGTAAAAGAATTGATGTAAGTCATTGTTTCCAAGAGAAAGGGAGACAGGAGTGTAAAAAAGCGTTGTTTTTGGACGGCAATGAAGAAATGACTATGTTTTGCGATTTCTCCTGCTCAGAAAGACTTAGAAAGTTGATAATTGTGGGCAATGTTAGAAATGTCATGAGAAACAAGAATTATGTAAAAGAATTGATGTAAGTCATTGTTTCCAAGAGAAAGGGAGACAGGAGTGTAAAAAAGCGTTGTTTTTGGACGGCAATGAAGAAATGACTGTTTTGCGATTTCTCCTGCTCAGAAAGACTTAGAAAGTTGATAATTGTGGGCAATGTTAGAAATGTCATGAGAAACAAGAATTATATAAAAGAATTGATGTAAGTCATTGTTTCCAAGAGAAAGGGAGACAGGAGTGTAAAAAAGCGTTGTTTTTGGACGGCAATGAAGAAATGACTATGTTTTGCGATTTCTCCTGCTCAGAAAGACTTAGAAAGTTGATAATTGTGGGCAATGTTAGAAATGTCATGAGAAACAAGAATTATGTAAAAGAATTGATGTAAGTCATTGTTTCCAAGAGAAAGGGAGACCGGAGTGTAAAAAAGCGTTGTTTTTGGACGGCAATGAAGAAATGACTATGTTTTGCGATTTCTCCTGCTCAGAAAGACTTAGAAAGTTGATAATTGTGGGCAATGTTAGAAATGTCATGAGAAACAAGAATTATGTAAAAGAATTGATGTAAGTCATTGTTTCCAAGAGAAAGGGAGACCGGAGTGTAAAAAAGCGTTGTTTTTGGACGGCAATGAAGAAATGACTATGTTTTGCGATTTCTCCTGCTCAGAAAGACTTAGAAAGTTGATAACTGTGGGCAATGTTAGAAATGTCATGAGAAACAAGAATTATGTAAAAGAATTGATGTAAGTCATTGTTTCCAAGAGAAAGGGAGACCGGAGTGTAAAAAAGCGTTGTTTTTGGACGGCAATGAAGAAATGACTATGTTTTGCGATTTCTCCTGCTCAGAAAGACTTAGAAAGTTGATAATTGTGGGCAATGTTAGAAATGTCATGAGAAACAAGAATTATGTAAAAGAATTGATGTAAGTCATTGTTTCCAAGAGAAAGGGAGACCGGAGTGTAAAAAAAGCGTTGTTTTTGGACGGCAATGAAGAAATGACTATGTTTTGCGATTTCTCCTGCTCAGAAAGACTTAGAAAGTTGATAATTGTGGGCAATGTTAGAAATGTCATGAGAAACAAGAATTATGTAAAAGAATTGATGTAAGTTATTGTTTTCCAAGAGAAAGGGAGACCGGAGTGTAAAAAAGCGTTGTTTTTGGACGGCAATGAAGAAATGACTGTTTTGCGATTTCTCTTGCTCAGAAAGACTTAGAAAGTTGATAATTGTGGGCAATGTTAGAAATGTCATGAGAAACAAGAATTATGTAAAAGAATTGATGTAAGTCATTGTTTCCAAGAGAAAGGGAGACCGGAGTGTAAAAAAGCGTTGTTTTTGGACGGCAATGAAGAAATGACTATGTTTTGCGATTTCTCCTGCTCAGAAAGACTTAGAAAGTTGATAATTGTGGGCAATGTTAGAAATGTCATGAGAAACAAGAATTATGTAAAAGAATTGATGTAAGTCATTGTTTCCAAGAGAAAGGGAGACCGTTTCCAAGAGAAAGGGAGACCGGAGTTGTAAAAAAGCGTTGTTTTTGGACGGCAATGAAGAAATGACTGTTTTGCGATTTTCTCTTGCTCAGAAAGACTTAGAAAGTTGATAATTGTGGGCAATGTTAGAAATGTCATGAGAAACAAGAATTATGTAAAAGAATTGATGTAAGTCATTGTTTCCAAGAGAAAGGGAGACCGGAGTGTAAAAAAGCGTTGTTTTTGGACGGCAATGAAGAAATGACTGTTTTGCGATTTCTCTTGCTCAGAAAGACTTAGAAAGTTGATAATTGTGGGCAATGTTAGAAATGTCATGAGAAACAAGAATTATGTAAAAGAATTGATGTAAGTCATTGTTTCCAAGAGAAAGGGAGACCGGAGTGTAAAAAAGCGTTGTTTTTGGACGGCAATGAAGAAATGACTATGTTTTGCGATTTCTCCTGCTCAGAAAGACTTAGAAAGTTGATAATTGTGGGCAATGTTAGAAATGTCATGAGAAACAAGAATTATGTAAAAGAATTGATGTAAGTCATTGTTTCCAAGAGAAAGGGAGACCGGAGTGTAAAAAAGCGTTGTTTTTGGACGGCAATGAAGAAATGACTATGTTTTGCGATTTCTCCTGCTCAGAAAGACTTAGAAAGTTGATAATTGTGGGCAATGTTAGAAATGTCATGAGAAACAAGAATTATGTAAAAGAATTGATGTAAGTTATTGTTTCCAAGAGAAAGGGAGACCGGAGTGTAAAAAAGCATTGTTTTTGGACGGCAATGAAGAAATGACTGTTTTGCGATTTCTCTTGCTCAGAAAGACTTAGAAAGTTGATAATTGTGGGCAATGTTAGAAATGTCATGAGAAACAAGAATTATGTAAAAGAATTGATGTAAGTCATTGTTTCCAAGAGAAAGGGAGACCGGAGTGTAAAAAAGCGTTGTTTTTGGACGGCAATGAAGAAATGACTATGTTTTGCGATTTCTCCCTGCTCAGAAAGACTTAGAAAGTTGATAATTGTGGGCAATGTTAGAAATGTCATGAGAAACAAGAATTATGTAAAAGAATTGATGTAAGTCATTGTTTCCAAGAGAAAGGGAGACCGGAGTGTAAAAAAGCGTTGTTTTTGACGGCAATGAAGAAATGACTGTTTTGCGATTTCTCTTGCTCAGAAAGACTTAGAAAGTTGATAATTGTGGGCAATGTTAGAAATGTCATGAGAAACAAGAATTATGTAAAAGAATTGATGTAAGTCATTGTTTCCAAGAGAAAGGGAGACCGGAGTGTAAAAAAGCGTTGTTTTTGGACGGCAATGAAGAAATGACTGTTTTGCGATTTCTCTTGCTCAGAAAGACTTAGAAAGTTGATAATTGTGGGCAATGTTAGAAATGTCATGAGAACAAGAATTATGTAAAAGAATTGATGTAAGTCATTGTTTCCAAGAGAAAGGGAGACCGGAGTGTAAAAAAGCGTTGTTTTTGGACGGCAATGAAGAAATGACTATGTTTGCGATTTCTCCTGCTCAGAAAGACTTAGAAAGTTGATAATTGTGGGCAATGTTATAAATGTCATGAGAAACAAGAATTATGTAAAAGAATTGATGTAAGTCATTGTTTCCAAGAGAAAGGGAGACCGGAGTGTAAAAAAGCGTTGTTTTTGGACGGCAATGAAGAAATGACTATGTTTTGCGATTTCTCCTGCTCAGAAAGACTTAGAAAGTTGATAATTGTGGGCAATGTTAGAAATGTCATGAGAAACAAGAATTATGTAAAAGAATTGATGTAAGTCATTGTTTCCAAGAGAAAGGGAGACAGGAGTGTAAAAAAGCGTTGTTTTTGGACGGCAATGAAGAAATGACTATGTTTTGCGATTTCTCTGCTCAGAAAGACTTAGAAAGTTGATAATTGTGGGCAATGTTAGAAATGTCATGAGAAACAAGAATTATGTAAAAGAATTGATGTAAGTCATTGTTTTCCAAGAGAAAGGGAGACCGGAGTGTAAAAAAGCGTTGTTTTTGGACGGCAATGAAGAAATGACTGTTTTGCGATTTCTCTTGCTCAGAAAGACTTAGAAAGTTGATAATTGTGGGCAATGTTAGAAATGTCATGAGAAACAAGAATTATGTAAAAGAATTGATGTAAGTCATTGTTTCCAAGAGAAAGGGAGACCGGAGTGTAAAAAAGCGTTGTTTTTGGACGGCAATGAAGAAATGACTGTTTTGCGATTTCTCTTGCTCAGAAAGACTTAGAAAGTTGATAATTGTGGGCAATGTTAGAAATGTCATGAGAAACAAGAATTATGTAAAAGAATTGATGTAAGTCATTGTTTCCAAGAGAAAGGGAGACCGGAGTGTAAAAAAGCGTTGTTTTTGGACGGCAATGAAGAAATGACTATGTTTTGCGATTTCTCCTGCTCAGAAAGACTTAGAAAGTTGATAATTGTGGGCAATGTTAGAAATGTCATGAGAAACAAGAATTATGTAAAAGAATTGATGTAAGTCATTGTTTCCAAGAGAAAGGGAGACCGGAGTGTAAAAAAGCGTTGGTTTTGGACGGCAATGAAGAAATGACTATGTTTTGCGATTTCTCCTGCTCAGAAAGACTTAGAAAGTTGATAATTGTGGGCAATGTTAGAAATGTCATGAGAAACAAGAATTATGTAAAAGAATTGATGTAAGTCATTGTTTCCAAGAGAAAGGGAGACAGGAGTGTAAAAAAGCGTTGTTTTTGGACGGCAATGAAGAAATGACTATGTTTTGCGATTTCTCCTGCTCAGAAAGACTTAGAAAGTTGATAATTGTGGGAAATGTTAGAAATGTCATGAGAAACAAGAATTATGTAAAAGAATTGATGTAAGTCATTGTTTCCAAGAGAAAGGGAGACCGGAGTGTAAAAAAGCGTTGTTTTTGGACGGCAATGAAGAAATGACTGTTTTGCGATTTCTCTTGCTCAGAAAGACTTAGAAAGTTGATAATTGTGGGCAATGTTAGAAATGTCATGAGAAACAAGAATTATGTAAAAGAATTGATGTAAGTCATTGTTTCCAAGAGAAAGGGAGACCGGAGTGTAAAAAAGCGTTGTTTTTGGACGGCAATGAAGAAATGACTATGTTTTTGCGATTTCTCCTGCTCAGAAAGACTTAGAAAGTTGATAATTGTGGGCAATGTTAGAAATGTCATGAGAAACAAGAATTATGTAAAAGAATTGATGTAAGTCATTGTTTCCAAGAGAAAGGGAGACCGGAGTGTAAAAAAGCGTTGTTTTTGGACGGCAATGAAGAAATGACTATGTTTTGCGATTTCTCCTGCTCAGAAAGACTTAGAAAGTTGATAATTGTGGGCAATGTTAGAAATGTCATGAGAAACAAGAATTATGTAAAAGAATTGATGTAAGTCATTGTTTCCAAGAGAAAGGGAGACCGGAGTGTAAAAAAGCGTTGTTTTTGGACGGCAATGAAGAAATGACTATGTTTTGCGATTTCTCCTGCTCAGAAAGACTTAGAAAGTTGATAATTGTGGCAATGTTAGAAATGTCATGAGAAACAAGAATTATGTAAAAGAATTGATGTAAGTCATTGTTTCCAAGAGAAAGGGAGACAGGAGTGTAAAAAAGCGTTGTTTTTGGACGGCAATGAAGAAATGACTATGTTTTGCGATTTCTCCTGCTCAGAAAGACTTAGAAAGTTGATAATTGTGGGCAATGTTAGAAATGTCATGAGAAACAAGAATTATGTAAAAGAATTGATGTAAGTCATTGTTTCCAAGAGAAAGGGAGACCGGAGTGTAAAAAAGCGTTGTTTTTGGACGGCAATGAAGAAATGACTGTTTTGCGATTTCTCTTGCTCAGAAAGACTTAGAAAGTTGATAATTGTGGGCAATGTTAGAAATGTCATGAGAAACAAGAATTATGTAAAAGAATTGATGTAAGTCATTGTTTTCCAAGAGAAAGGGAGACCGGAGTGTAAAAAAGCGTTGTTTTTTGGACGGCAATGAAGAAATGACTGTTTTGCGATTTCTCTTGCTCAGAAAGACTTACAAAGTTGATAATTGTGGGCAATGTTAGAAATGTCATGAGAAACAAGAATTATGTAAAAGAATTGATGTAAGTCATTGTTTCCAAGAGAAAGGGAGACCGGAGTGTAAAAAAGCGTTGTTTTTGGACGGCAATGAAGAAATGACTATGTTTTTGCGATTTCTCCTGCTCAGAAAGACTTAGAAAGTTGATAATTGTGGGCAATGTTAGAAATGTCATGAGAAACAAGAATTATGTAAAAGAATTGATGTAAGTCATTGTTTCCAAGAGAAAGGGAGACCGGAGTGTAAAAAAGCGTTGTTTTTGGACGGCAATGAAGAAATGACTGTTTTGCGATTTCTCTTGCTCAGAAAGACTTAGAAAGTTGATAATTGTGGGCAATGTTAGAAATGTCATGAGAAACAAGAATTATGTAAAAGAATTGATGTAAGTCATTGTTTCCAAGAGAAAGGGAGACCGGAGTGTAAAAAAGCGTTGTTTTTGGACGGCAATGAAGAAATGACTATGTTTTGCGATTTCTCCTGCTCAGAAAGACTTAGAAAGTTGATAATTGTGGGCAATGTTAGAAATGTCATGAGAAACAAGAATTATGTAAAAGAATTGATGTAAGTCATTGTTTCCAAGAGAAAGGGAGACCGGAGTGTAAAAAAGCGTTGTTTTTGGACGGCAATGAAGAAATGACTATGTTTTGCGATTTCTCCTGCTCAGAAAGACTTAGAAAGTTGATAATTGTGGGCAATGTTAGAAATGTCATGAGAAACAAGAATTATGTAAAAGAATTGATGTAAGTCATTGTTTCCAAGAGAAAGGGAGACCGGAGTGTAAAAAAAGCGTTGTTTTTGGACGGCAATGAAGAAATGACTATGTTTTGCGATTTCTCCTGCTCAGAAAGACTTAGAAAGTTGATAATTGTGGGCAATGTTAGAAATGTCATGAGAAACAAGAATTATGTAAAAGAATTGATGTAAGTCATTGTTTCCAAGAGAAAGGGAGACCGGAGTGTAAAAAAGCGTTGTTTTTGGACGGCAATGAAGAAATGACTATGTTTTGCGATTTCTCCTGCTCAGAAAGACTTAGAAAGTTGATAATTGTGGGCAATGTTAGAAATGTCATGAGAAACAAGAATTATGTAAAAGAATTGATGTAAGTCATTGTTTCCAAGAGAAGGGAGACCGGAGTGTAAAAAAGCGTTGTTTTTGGACGGCAATGAAGAAATGACTATGTTTTGCGATTTCTCCTGCTCAGAAAGACTTAGAAAGTTGATAATTGTGGACAATGTTAGAAATGTCATGAGAAACAAGAATTATGTAAAAGAATTGATGTAAGTCATTGTTTCCAAGAGAAAGGGGAGACCGGAGTGTAAAAAAGCGTTGTTTTGGACGGCAATGAAGAAATGACTATGTTTTGCGATTTCTCCTGCCCAGAAAGACTTAAAAAGTTGATAATTGTGGGCAATGTTAGAAATGTCATGAGAAACAAGAATTATGTAAAATAATTGATGTAAGTCATTGTTTCCAAGAGAAAGGGAGACAGGAGTGTAAAAAAGCGTTGTTTTTGGACGGCAATGAAGAAATGACTATGTTTTTGCGATTTCTCCTGCTCAGAAAGACTTAGAAAGTTGATAATTGTGGGCAATGTTAGAAATGTCATGAGAAACAAGAATTATGTAAAAGAATTGATGTAAGTCATTGTTTCCAAGAGAAAGGGAGACCGGAGTGTAAAAAAGCGTTGTTTTTGGACGGCAATGAAGAAATGACTATGTTTTGCGATTTCTCCTGCTCAGAAAGACTTAGAAAGTTGATAATTGTGGGCAATGTTAGAAATGTCATGAGAAACAAGAATTATGTAAAGAATTGATGTAAGTCATTGTTTCCAAGAGAAAGGGAGACAGGAGTGTAAAAAAGCGTTGTTTTTGGACGGCAATGAAGAAATGACTATGTTTTGCGATTTCTCCTGCTCAGAAAGACTTAGAAAGTTGATAATTGTGGGCAATGTTAGAAATGTCATGAGAAACAAGAATTATGTAAAAGAATTGATGTAAGTCATTGTTTCCAAGAGAAAGGGAGACCGGAGTGTAAAAAAGCGTTGTTTTTGGACGGCAATGAAGAAATGACTGTTTTGCGATTTCTCTTGCTTAGAAAGACTTAGAAAGTTGATAATTGTGGTCAATGTTAGAAATGTCATGAGAAACAAGAATTATGTAAAAGAATTGATGTAAGTCATTGTTTCCAAGAGAAAGGGAGACAGGAGTGTAAAAAAGCGTTGTTTTTGGACGGCAATGAAGAGATGACTATGTTTTGCGATTTCTCCTGCTCAGAAAGACTTAGAAAGTTGATAATTGTGGGCAATGTTAGAAATGTCATGAGAAACAAGAATTATGTAAAAGAATTGATGTAAGTCATTGTTTCCAAGAGAAAGGGAGACCGGAGTGTAAAAAAGCGTTGTTTTTGGACGGCAATGAAGAAATGACTATGTTTTGCGATTTCTCCTGCTCAGAAAGACTTAGAAAGTTGATAATTGTGGGCAATGTTAGAAATGTCATGAGAAACAAGAATTATGTAAAAGAATTGATGTAAGTCATTGTTTCCAAGAGAAAGGGAGACCGGAGTGTAAAAAAGCGTTGTTTTTGGACGGCAATGAAGAAATGACTATGTTTTGCGATTTCTCCTGCTCAGAAAGACTTAGAAAGTTGATAATTGTGGGCAATGTTAGAAATGTCATGAGAAACAAGAATTATGTAAAAGAATTGATGTAAGTCATTGTTTCCAAGAGAAAGGGAGACAGGAGTGTAAAAAAGCGTTGTTTTTGGACGGCAATGAAGAGATGACTATGTTTTGCGATTTCTCCTGCTCAGAAAGACTTAGAAAGTTGATAATTGTGGGCAATGTTAGAAATGTCATGAGAAACAAGAATTATGTAAAAGAATTGATGTAAGTCATTGTTTCCAAGAGAAAGGGAGACCGGAGTGTAAAAAAGTGTTGTTTTTGGACGGCAATGAAGAAATGACTGTTTTGCGATTTCTCTTGCTCAGAAAGACTTAGAAAGTTGATAATTGTGGGCAATGTTAGAAATGTCATGAGAAACAAGAATTATGTAAAAGAATTGATGTAAGTCATTGTTTCCAAGAGAAAGGGAGACAGGAGTGTAAAAAAGCGTTGTTTTTGGACGGCAATGAAGAAATGACTATGTTTTGCGATTTCTCCTGCTCAGAAAGACTTAGAAAGTTGATAATTGTTGGCAATGTTAGAAATGTCATGAGAAACAAGAATTATGTAAAAGAATTGATGTAAGTCATTGTTTCCAAGAGAAAGGGAGACCGGAGTGTAAAAAAGCGTTGTTTTGGACGGCAATGAAGAAATGACTGTTTTGCGATTTCTCTTGCTCAGAAAGACTTAGAAAGTTGATAATTGTGGGCAATGTTAGAAATGTCATGAGAAACAAGAATTATGTAAAAGAATTGAGTAAGTCATTGTTTCCAAGAGAAAGGGAGACCGGAGTGTAAAAAAGCGTTGTTTTTGGACGGCAATGAAGAAATGACTATGTTTTGCGATTTCTCCTGCTCAGAAAGACTTAGAAAGTTGATAATTGTGGGCAATGTTAGAAATGTCATGAGAAACAAGAATTATGTAAAAGAATTGATGTAAGTCATTGTTTCCAAGAGAAAGGGAGACCGGAGTGTAAAAAAGCGTTGTTTTTGGACGGCAATGAAGAAATGACTATGTTTTGCGATTTCTCCTGCTCAGAAAGACTTAGAAAGTTGATAATTGTGGGCAATGTTAGAAATGTCATGAGAAACAAGAATTATGTAAAAGAATTGATGTAAGTCATTGTTTCCAAGAGAAAGGGAGACCGGAGTGTAAAAAAGCGTTGTTTTTGGACGGCAATGAAGAAATGACTATGTTTTGCGATTTCTCCTGCTCAGAAAGACTTAGAAAGTTGATAATTGTGGGCAATGTTAGAAATGTCATGAGAAACAAGAATTATGTAAAAGAATTGATGTAAGTCATTGTTTCCAAGAGAAAGGAGACCGGAGTGTAAAAAAGCGTTGTTTTTGGACGGCAATGAAGAAATGACTATGTTTTGCGATTTCTCCTGCCCAGAAAGACTTAAAAAGTTGATAATTGTGGGCAATGTTAGAAATGTCATGAGAAACAAGAATTATGTAAAATAATTGATGTAAGTCATTGTTTCCAAGAGAAAGGGAGACAGGAGTGTAAAAAAGCGTTGTTTTTGGACGGCAATGAAGAAATGACTATGTTTTGCGATTTCTCCTGCTCAGAAAGACTTAGAAAGTTGATAATTGTGGGCAATGTTAGAAATGTCATGAGAAACAAGAATTATGTAAAAAGAATTGATGTAAGTCATTGTTTCCAAGAGAAAGGGAGACCGGAGTGTAAAAAAGCGTTGTTTTTGGACGGCAATGAAGAAATGACTATGTTTTGCGATTTCTCCTGCTCAGAAAGACTTAGAAAGTTGATAATTGTGGGCAATGTTAGAAATAACATGAGAAACAAGAATTATGTAAAAGAATTGATGTAAGTCATTGTTTCCAAGAGAAAGGGAGACAGGAGTGTAAAAAAGCGTTGTTTTTGGACGGCAATGAAGAAATGACTATGTTTTGCGATTTCTCCTGCTCAGAAAGACTTAGAAAGTTGATAATTGTGGGCAATGTTAGAAATGTCATGAGAAACAAGAATTATGTAAAAGAATTGATGTAAGTCATTGTTTCCAAGAGAAAGGGAGACCGGAGTGTAAAAAAGCGTTGTTTTTGGACGGCAATGAAGAAATGACTGTTTTGCGATTTCTCTTGCTTAGAAAGACTTAGAAAGTTGATAATTGTGGTCAATGTTAGAAATGTCATGAGAAACAAGAATTATGTAAAAGAATTGATGTAAGTCATTGTTTCCAAGAGAAAGGGAGACAGGAGTGTAAAAAAGCGTTGTTTTTGGACGGCAATGAAGAGATGACTATGTTTTGCGATTTCTCCTGCTCAGAAAGACTTAGAAAAGTTGATAATTGTGGGCAATGTTTAGAAATGTCATGAGAAACAAGAATTATGTAAAAGAATTGATGTAAGTCATTGTTTCCAAGAGAAAGGGAGACCGGAGTGTAAAAAAGCGTTGTTTTTGGACGGCAATGAAGAAATGACTATGTTTTGCGATTTCTCCTGCTCAGAAAGACTTAGAAAGTTGATAATTGTGGGCAATGTTAGAAATGTCATGAGAAACAAGAATTATGTAAAAGAATTGATGTAAGTCATTGTTTCCAAGAGAAAGGGAGACCGGAGTGTAAAAAAGCGTTGTTTTTGGACGGCAATGAAGAAATGACTATGTTTTGCGATTTCTCCTGCTCAGAAAGACTTAGAAAGTTGATAATTGTGGGCAATGTTAGAAATGTCATGAGAAACAAGAATTATGTAAAAGAATTGATGTAAGTCATTGTTTCCAAGAGAAAGGGGAGACAGGAGTGTAAAAAAGCGTTGTTTTTGGACGGCAATGAAGAGATGACTATGTTTTGCGATTTCTCCTGCTCAGAAAGACTTAGAAAGTTGATAATTGTGGGCAATGTTAGAAATGTCATGAGAAACAAGAATTATGTAAAAGAATTGATGTAAGTCATTGTTTCCAAGAGAAAGGGAGACCGGAGTGTAAAAAAGTGTTGGTTTTATGGACGGCCAATGAAGAAATGACTGTTTTGCGATTTCTCTTGCTCAGAAAGACTTAGAAAGTTGATAATTGTGGGCAATGTTAGAAATGTCATGAGAAACAAGAATTATGTAAAAGAATTGATGTAAGTCATTGTTTCCAAGAGAAAGGGAGACAGGAGTGTAAAAAAGCGTTGTTTTTGGACGGCAATGAAGAAATGACTATGTTTTGCGATTTCTCCTGCTCAGAAAGACTTAGAAAGTTGATAAATGTTGGCAATGTTAGAAATGTCATGAGAAACAAGAATTATGTAAAAGAATTGATGTAAGTCATTGTTTCCAAGAGAAAGGGAGACCGGAGTGTAAAAAAGCGTTGTTTTTGGACGGCAATGAAGAAATGACTGTTTTGCGATTTCTCTTGCTCAGAAAGACTTAGAAAGTTGATAATTGTGGGCAATGTTAGAATGTCATGAGAAACAAGAATTATGTAAAAGAATTGATGTAAGTCATTGTTTCCAAGAGAAAGGGAGACCGGAGTGTAAAAAGCGTTGTTTTTGGACGGCAATGAAGAAATGACTATGTTTTGCGATTTCTCCTGCTCAGAAAGACTTAGAAAGTTGATAATTGTGGGCAATGTTAGAATGTCATGAGAAACAAGAATTATGTAAAGAATTGATGTAAGTCATTGTTTCCAAGAGAAAGGGAGACCGGAGTGTAAAAAAGCGTTGTTTTTGGACGGCAATGAAGAAATGACTATGTTTTGCGATTTCTCCTGCTCAGAAAGACTTAGAAAGTTGATAATTGTGGGCAATGTTAGAAATGTCATGAGAAACAAGAATTATGTAAAAGAATTGATGTAAGTCATTGTTTCCAAGAGAAAGGGAGACCGGAGTGTAAAAAAGCGTTGTTTTTGGACGGCAATGAAGAAATGACTATGTTTTGCGATTTCTCCTGCTCAGAAAGACTTAGAAAGTTGATAATTGTGGGCAATGTTAGAAATGTCATGAGAAACAAGAATTATGTAAAAGAATTGATGTAAGTCATTGTTTCCAAGAGAAAGGGAGACCGGAGTGTAAAAAAGCGTTGTTTTTGGA
>NW_027447617.1:0-28103 GCF_038048845.1 Mixophyes fleayi | reverse complement strand
TTCATGATTCATGAGTCGATTCATGATTCATGATTCAATTCATGATTCAATTCATGATTTATGATTCAATTTATGATTCATGATTCATGATTTAATTCATGATTCATGATTCATGATTCGATTTATAATTCATGATTGAATTCATGATGCATGATTCAATTTGTGATTCACGATTTAATTCATGATTCATGATTCATTTCATGATTCATTTCATGATTCATTTCATGATTCATGATTCATGATTCAATTCATGATTCATGAGTCAATTCATGATTCATGATTCATTTCATGATTCATGATTTAATTCATGATTCAATTCATGATTCAATTTATGATTCATAAATCATGATTCAATTCATGATTCAATTCATGATTCATGATTCAATTCATGATTCATGATTCAATTCATGATTCATGATTCAATGCATGATTCAATTCTTGATTCAATTCATAATTCAATTCATGATTCATGATTCAATTCATGATTCATGATTCATGATTCGATATATGATTCATGATTAAATTCATGATTCATAATTTATGATTCAATTCATGATTCATGATTCATAATTCAATTCATGATTCGATTCATGATTCATGATTCAATTCATGATTCATGATTTGATTCATGATTCATGATTCAATTTTGGTTAGGGGTTATGGTTAGGGTTAGGGTTAGGGTTTGAGTTGGGGTTAGGGTTAGGGTTAGGGTAAGGGTTAGGGGTTAGGGTTAGGGTTAGGGCTAGGGTTAGGGATAGGGGGTTAGGGTTAGGTTTAGGGTTAGGGTTAGAGTTAGGGTTAGGGTTAGGGTTAGGGTTAGGGTTAGGGGTTAGGGTTAGGGTTAGGGTTAGGGTTAGGGTTTGAGGTTAGGGTTAGGGTTAGGATAAGGGGGTTAGGGTTAGGGGGTTAGGGTTATGGTTAGGGTTAGGGTTAGGGGGTTAGGGTTAGGGTTATGGGGTTAGGGTTAGGGTTAGGGTTAGGGTTAGGATTAGGGTTAGGATTAGGGGTTAGGGTTAGGGTTAGGGTTTGGGGTTAGAGTTAGGGTTAGGGTTAATGGTAGGGGTCAGGGTTAGGGTTAGGGTTAAGGGGTTAAAGTTAGGGTTAGGGTTAGGGTTAAGGTTAGAGTTAAAGGTTAGGGTTGGGGTTAGGGTTAGGGTTAGGGGTTAGGGTTAGGGTTAGGGTTAGAGTTAGGGTTAGGGTTAGGGTTAGGGGGTTAGGGTTAGGGTAAGGGGGTTAGGGTTAGGGTTAGGGGTTAGGGTTAGGGTTAGAGTTAGGGTTAGGGTTAGGGTTAGGGGGTTAGGGTTAGGGTTAGGGTTAGGGGGTTAGGGTTAGGGGGTTAGTGTTAGGGTTAGGGTTAGGGTTAGGGGTTAGGGTTAGGGTTAGGGGTTTAGGGTTAGGGGGTTAGGGTTAGGGTTACGGTTAGGGGTTAGGTTAAGGGTTAGGGTTAGGGTTAGGGTTAGGGTTAGGGGTTAGGGTTAGGCTTAGTGGTTAGGGTTAGGGTTAGGGTTAGGGTTTAGGGTTAGGGTTAGGGTAAGGGGTTAGGGTTAGGGTTAGGGTTCATGATTCAATTCTTGATTCATGATTCATGATTCGATTCATGATTAAATTCATGATTCATGATTTATGATTCAATTCATGATTCATGATTTATTTCATGATTCATGATTGGATTAATGATTCATAATTCAATTCATGAGTCATGTATTATGATTCGATTCATGATTCAAGATTCAATTCATGATTCATGATTCAATTCATAATTCATGTTTTAAATCATGATTCAATTCATGATTCAATTCATGATTTATGATTCCATTCATGATTCATGATTTATTTCATGATTCAATTCATGGTTCATGAATATTGATTCAATTCATGCTTTAATTCATGATTCATGATTTGATTCATGATTCATGAATCAATTCATGAGTCATGATTCATGATTTGATTCATGATTCATGATTCAATTCATGATTCATGATTCAATTCATGATTCATGATTCATTATTCAATTCATGATTCATGATTCGATTTATGATTCATGATTCAATTCATAATTCAATTCATGATTAAATATGTCCGGGTTAGGGTTAGGGTTAGGGTTAGGGTTGGGGTTAGGGTTAGGGGTTAGGGGTTAGGTGTTAGGGTTAGGGTTAGGGTAAAGGGGTTAGGGTTAGGGTTAGGGTTTGGGGTTAGCGTTAGGGTTAGGGTTAGGGGTTAGGGTTAGGGTTAGGGTTAGGGGGTTAGGGTTAGGGGGTTAGGGTTAGGTTTAGGGTTAGGGTTAGGGTTAGGGTTAGGGTTTGGGGTTAGGGTTAGTGTTAGGGTTAGGGTTAGCATTAGGGGTTAGGGGGTTAGGGTTAGGGGGTTAGTATTAGGGTTAGGGTTAGGGTTAAGGGGTTAGGGTTAGGGTTAGGGGGTTAGGGTTATGGTTAGGGTTAGGGTTTGGGGTTAGGGTTAGGGTTAGGGTTAGGGGGTTAGGGTTAGGGTTAGGATTAGGGGTTAGGGTTAGGGTTAGGGTTTGGGGTTAGGATTAGGGCTAGGATTAGGGGTTAGGGTTAGGATTAGGGTTAGGGTTTGGGGTTAGAGTTGGGGTTAGGGTTAGGGTTAGGGGTTAGGGGTCAGGGTTAGGGTTAGGGTTAGGGTTAAGGGGTTAGGGTTAGGGTTAGGCTTAGGGTTAAGGGTAGGGTTAGAGGTTAGGGTTAGGGTTAGGGGTTAGGGTTAGGGTTAGGGTTAGAGTGAGGGTTAGGGTAAGGGTTAGGGGTTAGGGTTAGGGTTAGGGTTAGGGGGTTAGGGGTTAGTGTTAGGGTAAGGGATAGGGGTTAGGGTTAGGGGGTTAGGATTAGGGTTAGGGTTAGGGGTTAGGTTTAGGGTTAGGGTTAGGGTTAGGGTTAGGGTTAGGGTTAGTGGTTAGGGTTAGGGTTAGGGTTAGGGGTTAGGGTTAGGGTTAGGGTTAGAGGTTAGGGTTAGGGGGTTAGGGTTATGGTTAGGGGTTAATGTTAGGGTTAAGGTTAGGGTTTATGGTTAGGGTTAAGGTTCATGATTCATATCTTGATTCATGATTCATGATTCGATTCATGATTCATTTCGAGATTTATAATTCAATTCATGATTTATGATTCATGATTCCATTCATGATTCATGATTAATTTTATGATTCATGATTCATGATTCAATTCATGATTTGTGATTTATGATTCAATTCATGATTCATGATTCATAATTCAATTCATGATTCATGATTCATGATTCGATTCATGATTCATGCTTCAATTCATGATTCATTATTTATGATTGAATTCATGATTCATGATTCGATTCATGATTCATGATTCAATTCATGATTCAATTCATGATTTATGATTCAATTCATGATTCATGATTAATGATTTAATTCATGATTCATGATTCATGATTCATGATTCGATTTATAATTCATGATTCAATTCATGATGCATGATTCAATTTGTGATTCATGATTTAATTCATGATTCATGATTCATTTCATTAATTCATTTCATGATTCATGAGTCAATTCATGATTCATGAGTCAATTCATGATTCATGATTCATTTCATGATTCATGATTTAATTCATGATCGAATTCATGATTGAATTTATGATTCATAATTCATGATTCAATTCATGATTCAATTCATGATTCATGATTCAAGATTCAATTCATGATTCATGATTCATTGCATGATTCAATTCTTGATTCAATTCATAATTCAATTCATGATTTATGATTCAATTCATGATTTATGATTCGATTCATGATTCATGATTCAATTCATGATTCATGATTCATGATTCAAATTATGATTCATGATTAAATTCATGATTCATGATTTATGATTCAATTCATGATTCATGATTTATTTCATGATTCAATTCATGGTTCATGAATCTTGATTCAATTCATGATTTATTTCATGATTCATGATTCGATTCATGATTCATGATTCATGATTTAATTCATGATTCAATTCATGATTTATTTCATGATTCATGATTCGAATTATGATTCATGATTCAATTCTTGATTTATGATTTATGATTTAATTCATGATTCATGATTCAATTCATGATTCATGATTCGATTCATGATTCATGATTCAATTCATGATTCATGACTCAATTTATGATTCATGATTCAATTCTTGAATCATGATTCATGATTCAAATTATGATTCATGATTAAATTCATGATTCATGATTTATGATTCAATTCGTGGTTCATGAATCTTTATTCAATTCATGATTTATTTCATGATTCATGATTCAATTCAAGATTCAATTCATGATTCAATTCATGATTTATTTCATAATTCATGATTCGATTCATGATTCATGATTCAATTCATGATTCAATTCATAATTTATGATTCAATTCATGATTCATGATTCATGATTTAATTCCTGATTAATGATTCATGATTCATGATTCGATTTATAATTCATGATTAAATTCATGATGCATGATTCAATTCGTGATTCATGATTCAATTCATGATTCATGATTCATTTCATGATTCATTTCATGATTCATGATTCCTGATTCAATTCATGATTCATGATTCAATACATGATTCATGATTCATTTCATGATTCATGATTCAATTCATGATTCAATTCATGATTCAATTTATGATTCATAATTCATGATTCAATTCATGATTCAATTTATGATTCATGATACAATTCATGATTCATGATTCATGATTTGATTCATGATTCATGATTCAATTCATGATTCATGATTCAATTCATGATTCGTGATTCATGATTCATGATTCAATTCATGATTCATGATTCGATTTATGATTCATGATTCAATTCATGATTCATGATTTAATTCATGATTCATGATTAATTTCATGATTCATTTCATGATTCATGATTGAATTCAAAATTCATGATTCAATTCATGATTCATTTCATGATTCAACTTATGATTTATAATTCATGATTCAATTCATGATTCAATTCATGATTCAATTCATGATTCATGATTCATGATTCAATTCATGATTCCTGATTCAATTCATGATTCATGATTCAATTCATAATTCATCATTCATCATTCAATTCATGATTCATGATTCAATTCATGATTCAATTTATGATTCATGATTCCTGATTCAATTCATGATTCATGATTCAATTCATGATTCATGATTCCTTTCATGATTCATGATTAAATTCATGATTCAATTCATGATTCAATTTATGATTCATGATTCAATTCAAGATTCATGGTTCATGATTCAATTCATGATTCATGATTCAATTCATGATTCATGATTCATTTCATAATTCATGATTCAATTCATGATTCAATTCATGATTCAACTTATGATTTATAATTCATGATTTAATTCATGATTCAATTCATGATTCATGATTCATGATTCAATTCATGATTCATGATTCAATTCATGAATCATGATTCGATTCATGATTTATGTTTCAATTATTGATTCAATTCTTGATTCAATTCATAATTCAATTCATTATTCATGATTCGATTCATGATTCATGTTTGAATTCATGATTCAATTCATGATTCATTTCATGATTCATGATTCAATTCATGATTCATGATTCGATTCATGATTCATGATTCATGATTCCATTCATGATTCATGATTCGATTTATGATTCATGATTCAATTCATGATTCATGATTCAATTCATGATTCATTTCATGATTCATTTCATGATTCATGATTCATGATTCAATTTATGATTCATGATTCAATTCAAGATTCATGATTCATGATTCAATTCATGATTCATGATTCAATTCATGATTCTTGATTCATTTCATGATTCATGATTCAATTCATGATTCAATTCATGATTCAACTTATGATTTATAATTCATGATTCAATTCATGATTCAATTCATGATTCATGATTCATGATTCAATTCATGATTCATGATTCATGATTCGATTCATGATTCATGATTCAATTCATGATTCATGATTCATGATTCGATTCATGATTCATGATTCAATTCATGATTCATGATTCAATTCATGATTCATGATTCGATTTATGATTCATGATCCAATTCATGATTCATGATTCAATTCATGATTCATGATTCATTTCATGATTCATTTCATGATTCATGATTGAATTCAAAATTCATGATTCAATTCATGATTCATTTCATGATTCAATTCATAATTCAATTCATGATTCATGATTCGATTCATGATTCATGTTTGAATTCATGATTCAATTCATGATACATTTCATGATTCAATTCATGATTCATGATTCAATTCTTGATTAATGATTCATGATTCATGATTCAATTCATGATACATGATTCAATTCATGATTCATGATTCATTTCATGATTCATGATTCAATTCATGATTCGATTCATGATTCATGAGTCAATTCATAAATTCATGATTCGATTCATGATTCATGATTGAATTCTTGATTCATGATTCATGATTTCAATTATGATTCATGATTAAATTCATAATTCATGATTTATGATTCAATTCATGATTCATGATTTATTTCATGATTCAATTCATGATTCAATTCATGATTTATGATTCAATTCATGATTCATGATTTAATTCATGATTCATGATTCATGATTCATGATTCGATTTATAATTCATGATTCAATTCGTGATGCATGATTCAATTTGTGATTCATGATTTAATTCATGATTCATGATTCATTTCATGATTCATTTCATGATTCATGATTCATGATTCAATTCATGATTCATGAGTCAATTCATGATTCATGATTCATTTCATGATTCATGATTTAATTCATGATTAAATTCATGATTCATGATTCGATTCATGATTCAATTTATGATTCATAATTCATGATTCAATTCATGATTCAATTCATGATTCATGATTCAAGATTCAATTAATGATTCATGATTCAATTCATGATTCATGATTTAATTCATGATTCATGATTCAATGCATGATTCAATTCTTGATTCAATTCATAATTCAATTCATGATTCATGATTCAATTCATGATTCATTACATGGTTCATGATTCAATTCATGATTCATGATTCAATTCATGATTCAATTCATGATTCATGATTCGATTCATGATTCATGATTCAATTTATGATTCATGATTCATGATTCATTTCATGATTCATTTTATGATTCATAATTCAATTCATGATTCATGATTCAATTCATGATTTATGATTCATGATTCAATTCATGAATCATTATTCATGATTCAATTCATGATTCATGATTCTATTCATGATTCATAATTCATACTTCAATTCATGATTAATGATTCAATTCATGATTCATGATTCAATTCATGATTTGATTCATGATTCATGATTCAATTTATGATTCATGACTCATGATTCAATTCAAGATTCATGATTCAATTCATGATTTATGATTCATGATTCAATTCATGAATCATTATTCATGATTCAATTCATGATTCATAATTCAATTCATGATTCATAATTCAATTCATGATTCATGATTCAATTCATGATTTGATTCATGATTCATGATTCATGATTCATTTCATGATTCATTTCATGATTCATGATTCATGATTCAATTCATGATTCATGAGTCAATTCATGATTCATGATTCATTTAATGATTCATGATTTAATTCATGATTGAATTCATGATTCAATTTATGATTCATAATTCATGATTCAATTCATGATTCAATTTGTGATTCATGATTCATGATTCAATTCATGATTCATGATTCAATGCATGATTCAATTCTTGATTCAATTCATAATTCAATTCATGATTCAATTCATGATTCAATTCATGATTTATGATTCAATTCATGATTTATTTCATGATTCATGATTCAATTCATGATTCATGATTCAATTCATGATTCAATTCATGATTTATGATTCAATTCATGATTCATGATTTAATTCATGATTCAAGATTCATGATTCGATTCATGATTCAATTCATGATGCATGATTCAATTTGTGATTCATGATTTAATTCATGATTCATGTTTCATTTCATGATTCATTTCATGATTCATGATTCATGATTCAATTCATGATTCATGAGTCAATTCATGATTCATGATTCATTTCATGATTCATGATTTAATTCATGATTCAATTCATGATTCAATTTATGATTCATAATTCATGATTCAATTCATAATTCATGATTCATGATTCAATTCATCATTCATGATTCAATTCATCATTCATGATTCAATTCATCATTCATGATTCATGATTCAATTCATGATTCAATACATGATTCATGATTCGATTCATGATTCATAATTCAATTCACGATTCATGATTCATGATTCAATTCATGATTCGATTCATGATTCATGATTCAATTCATGATTCATGATTCATGATTCAATTCATTATTCATGATTCAATTCATGATTCATGATTCATGAATCAATTCATGATTCATGATTTATGATTAAATTCATGATTCGATTCATGAGTCATAATTCGATATATGATTCATGATTAAATTCATGATTCATGTTTTATCATTCAATTCATGATTTATGATTCATGATTCATTTCATGATTCGATTCATGATTCATGTTTCATTATTCAATTCATGATTCATGATTCGATTCATGATTCATGATTCAATTCTTGATTCATGATTCGATTCATGATTCATGATTACATTTATGGTTCATGAATCTTGATTCAATTTATGATTTATTTCATGATTCATGATTCGATTCATGATTCATGATTCATGATTCAATTCATGATTCAATTCAGGATTTATGATTCAATTCATGATTCATGATGCATGATTCAATTCATGATTCATGATTAATGATTCGATTTATGATTCATGATTCAATTCATGATGCATGATTCAATTTGTGATTCATGATTCAATTCATGATTCATGATTCATTTCATGATTCATTTCATGATTCATGATTCCTGATTCAATTCATGATTCATGATTCAATTCATGATTCATGATTCGATTCATGATTCATAATTCAATTTATGATTCATGATTCGTTTCATTAATCATGATTCAATTCTTTATTCATGATTCGATTTATGATTCATGATTAAATTCATGATTCATGATTTATGATTGAATTCATGATTCATGATTTATTTCATGATTTAATTCATGGTTCATGATTCATGATTCAATTCATGATTCCTGATTCAATTCATGATTCATGATTCAATTCATGATTCATGATTCATGATTCAATTCATGATTCGATTCATGATTCATAATTCAATTTATGATTCATGATTCGTTTCATTAATCATGATTCAATTCTTGATTTATGATTCGATTTATGATTCATGATTAAATTCATGATTCATGATTTATGATTGAATTCATGATTCATGATTTATTTCATGATTGAATTCATGGTTCATGAATCTTGATTCAATTCATGATTTATTTCATGATTCATAATTCGAATCATGATTCATGATTCAATTCATGAGTCATGATTCATTTCATGATTCATGATTCCTGATTCAATTCATGATTCATGATTGAATTCGTGATTCATGATTCAATTCATGATTCATGATTTATTTCATGATTCGTGATTCATGATTCATGATTTAATTCATTATTCATGATTCGATTCATGATTCATGATTCAATTCATGACTCATGATTCATTTCATGATTCATGATTCAATTCATTATTCAATTCATGATTCAATTTATGATTCATAATTCATGATTCAATTCATGATTCAATTTATGATTCATGATTCATGATTCAATTCATGATTCATGATTCGATTCATGATTCATTTCATGATTCATGATTCAATTTATGATTTATTTCATGATTCATGATTCGATTCATGATTCATGATTCAATTCATGATTCAATTCAGGATTTATGTCTCAATTCATGATTCATGATGCATGATTCAATTCATGATTCATGATTAATGATTCGATTTATGATTCATGATTCAATTCATGATGCATGATTCAATTTGTGATTCATGATTCAATTCATGAATCATGATTCATTTAATGATTCATTTCATGATTCATGATTCCTGATTCAATTCATGATTCATGATTCAATTCATGATTCATGATACATGATTCAATTCATGATTCGATTCATGATTCATAATTCAATTTCTGATTCATGATTCATTTCATTAATCATGATTCAATTCTTTATTCATGATTCGATTTATGATTCATGATTCAATTCATGATGCATGGTTCAATTCGTGATTCCTGATTCAATTCATGATTCATGATTCAATTCATGATTCATGATTCATTTCATGATTCATGATTCAATTCATGATTCGATTCATGATTTATGATTCAATTCATGATTCATGATTCGATTCATGATTCATGATTCAATTCATGATTCATGATTCATGATTCGAATTATGATTCATGATTAAATTCATGATTCATGATTTATGATTCAATTCATGATTCATGATTTATTTCATGATTCAATTCATGGTTCATGAATCTTGATTCAATTCATGATTTATTTCATGATTCATGATTCAATTCATGATTCATGATTCAATTCTTGATTCAATTCATGATTCATGATTACTGATTCAATTCATGATTCATGATTCAATTCATGATTCTTGATTCATTTCATGATTCATAATTCATGATTCAATTCATGATTCATGATTCAATTCATGATTCATGATTCATGATTCAATGCATGATTCATGATCAATGATTCAATGCATGATTCAATTCTTGATTTAATTCATAATTCAAATCGTGATTCATGATTCAATTCATGATTCATGATTCAATTCATGATTCATGATTCGATTCATGATTCATGATTCATGATTCAATTCATGATTCATTTCATTATTCATGATTCAATTTATGATTTATTTCATGATTCATGATTCGATTCATGATTCATGATTCAATTCATGATTCAATTCAGGATTTATGTCTCAATTCATGATTCATGATGCATGATTCAATTCATGATTCATGATTAATGATTCGATTTATGATTCATGATTCAATTCATGATGCATGATTCAATTTGTGATTCATGATTCAATTCATGAATCATGATTCATTTCATGATTCATTTCATGATTCATGATTCCTGATTCAATTCATGATTCATGATTCAATTCATGATTCATGATACATGATTCAATTCATGATTCGATTCATGATTCATAATTCAATTTCTGATTCATGATTCGTTTCATTAATCATGATTCAATTCTTTATTCATGATTCGATTTATGATTCATGATTCAATTCATGATGCATGATTCAATTCGTGATTCCTGATTCAATTCATGATTCATGATTCAATTCATGATTCATGATTCATTTCATGATTCATGATTCAATTCATGATTCGATTCATGATTTATGATTCAATTCATGATTCATGATTCGATTCATGATTCATGATTCAATTCATGATTCATGATTCATGATTCGAATTATGATTCATGATTAAATTCATGATTCATGATTTATGATTCAATTCATGATTCATGATTTATTTCATGATTCAATTCATGGTTCATGAATCTTGATTCAATTCATGATTTATTTCATGATTCATGATGCGATTCATGATTCATGATTCAATTCATGATTCAATTCATGATTTATTTCATGATTCATGATTCGATTCATGATTCATGATTCAATTCTAGATTTATGATTCATGATTCATGATTTAATTCAAGATTTATAATTCAATTCATGATTCATGATTCAATTCTTGATTTATGATTCATGATTCATGATTTAATTCATGATTCATAATTCAATTCATGATTCATGATTCGATTCATGATTCATGTTTGAATTCATGATTCAATTCATGATTCATTTCATGATTCATGATTCAATTTATGATTCATGATTCAATCCATGATTCATGATTCGATTCATGATTCATGATTCAATTCATGATTCATGATTCATTTCATGATTCATGATTTAATTCATGATTCATGATTCATGATTCAATTCATGATTAATGATTCAATTCATAATTCATGATTCATTTTATGATTCATGATTCAATTCATGATTCGTGATTCAATTCATCATTCATGATTCAATTCATGATTCGATTCATGATTCATGATTCAATTCATGATTCATGACTCATGATTCAATTCATGATTCATGATTCATTTCATGATTCATGATTCAATTCATGATTCGATTCATGATTTATGATTCAATTCATGATTCATGATTCGATTTATGATTCATGATTCAATTCATGATTCATGATTCATGATTCGAATTATGATTCATGATTAAATTCATGATTCATGATTTATGATTCAATTCATGATTCATGATTTATTTCATGATTCAATTCATGGTTCATGAATCTTGATTCAATTCATGATTTATTTCATGATTCATGATTCGATTCATGATTCATGATTCATGATTCAATTCATGATTCAATTCATGATTTATTTCATGATTCATGATTCGATTCATGATCCATGATTCAATTCTTGATTTATGATTCATGATTCATGATTGAATTCATGATTTATAATTCAATTCATGATTCATGATTCAATTCTTGATTTATGATTCATAATTCATGATTTAATTCATGATTCATAATTCAATTCATGATTCATGATTCGATTCATGATTCATGTTTGAATTCATGATTCAATTCATGATTCATTTCATGATTCATGATTCAATTTATGATTCATGATTCAATCCATGATTCATGATTCATGATTCAATTCATGATTCATGATTCATTTCATGATTCTTTTCATGATTCATGATTTAATTCATGATTCATGATTCAATTCATGATTCATGATTCATTTTATGATTCATGATTCATGATTCAATTCATCATTCATGATTCAATTCATCATTCATGATTCAATTCATGATTAGATTCATTATTCATAATTCAATTCATGATTCATGACTCATGATTCAATTAATGATTCATGATTCAATTCATGATTCATGATTCAATTCATCATTCATGATTCATGATTCAATTCATGATTCAATACATGATTCATGATTCGATTCATGATTCATAATTCAATTCATGATTCATGATTCATGATTCAATTAATAATTCGATTCATGATTCATGATTCAATTCATGATTAATGCTTCATGATTCAATTCATTATTCATGATTCAATTCATGATTCATGATTCATGATTCAATTCATGATTCATGATTTATGATTAAATTCATGATTCATGTTTTATGATTCAATTCATGATTCATGATTCATGATTCAATTCATGATTCATGATATATGATTAAATTCATGATTCGATTCATGATTCATAATTTATGATTAAATTCATGATTCATGTTTTATGATTCAATTCATGATTCATGATTCATGATTCAATTCATGATTCATGATATATGATTAAATTCATGATTCGATTCATGATTCATAATTCGATATATGATTCATGATTAAATTCATGATTCATGTTTTATGATTCAATTCATGATTCATGATTCATGATTCAATTCATGATTCATGATTTATGATTAAATTCATGATTCGATTCATAATTCATAATTTATGATTAAATTCATGATTCATGTTTTATGATTCAATTCATGATTCATGATTCAATTCATGATTCATGATATATGATTAAATTCATGATTGGATTCATGATTCATAATTCGATGTATGATTCATGATTAAATTCATGATTCATGTTTTATGATTCAATTCATGATTCATTATTCATTATTCAATTCATGATTCATGATCCGATTCATGATTCATGATTCAATTCTTGATTCATGATTCGATTCATGATTCATGATTACATTTATGGTTCATGAATCTTGATTCAATTTATGATTTATTTTATGATTCATGATTCGATTCATGATTCATGATTTATGATTCAATTCATGATTCATGATTCGATCCATGATTCATGATTAAATTCATGATTCATATTTTATGATTCAATTCATGATTCATGATTCATGATTCAATTCATGATTCGATTCATGATTCATGATTCATGATTCGATTTATAATTCATGATTCAATTCATGATGCATGATTCAATTTGTGATTCATGATTTAATTCATGATTCATGATTCATTTCATGATTCATTTCATGATTCGTGTTTTATGATTCAATTTATGATTCATGAGTCAATTCATGATTCATGATTCAATGCATGATTCATGATTCAATTCATGATTCATGATTCAATGCATGATTCAATTCTTGATTCAATTCATAATTCAATTCATGATTCATGATTCAATTCATGATTCAATTCATGATTTATGATTCAATTCATGATTTATTTCATGATTCATGATTCGATTCATGATTCAATTCATGATTCAATTCATGATTTATGATTCAATTCATGATTCATGATTCATGATTTAATTGATAATTCATGATTCATGATTCATGATTCGATTTATAATTCATGATTCAATTCATGATGCATGATTCAATTTGTGATTCATGATTTAATTTCATGATTCATGATTCATTTCATGATTCATGATTCATGATTCAATTCACGATTCATGAGTCAATTCATGATTCATGATTCAATTCATGAATCATGATTCGATTCATGATTTATGTTTCAATTCATGATTCAATTCTTGATTCAATTCATAATTCATTTCATGATTCATGATTCAATTAATAATTCGATTCATGATTCATGATTCAATTCATGATTAATGCTTCATGATTCAATTCATTATTCATGATTCAATTCATGATTCATGATTCATGATTCAATTCATGATTCATGATTTATGATTAAATTCATGATTCATGTTTTATGATTCAATTCATGATTCATGATTCATGATTCAATTCATGATTCATGATATATGATTAAATTCATGATTCGATTCATGATTCATAATTTATGATTAAATTCATGATTCATGTTTTATGATTCAATTCATGATTCATGATTCATGATTCAATTCATGATTCATGATATATGATTAAATTCATGATTCGATTCATGATTCATAATTTATGATTAAATTCATGATTCATGTTTTATGATTCAATTCATGATTCATGATTCAATTCATGATTCATGATATATGATTAAATTCATGATTGGATTCATGATTCATAATTCGATGTATGATTCATGATTAAATTCATGATTCATGTTTTATGATTCAATTCATGATTCATTATTCATTATTCAATTCATGATTCATGATCCGATTCATGATTCATGATTCAATTCTTGATTCATGATTCGATTCATGATTCATGATTACATTTATGGTTCATGAATCTTGATTCAATTTATGATTTATTTTATGATTCATGATTCGATTCATGATTCATGATTTATGATTCAATTCATGATTCATGATTCGATCCATGATTCATGATTAAATTCATGATTCATATTTTTTGATTCAATTCATGATTCATGATTCATGATTCAATTCATGATTCGATTCATGATTCATGATTCATTATTCAATTCATGATTCATGATTCGATTCATGATTCATGATTCAATTCTTGATTCATGATTCGATTCATGATTCATGATTACATTTATGGTTCATGAATCTTGATTCAATTTATGATTTATTTCATGATTCATGATTCGATTTATAATTCATGATTCAATTCATGATGCATGATTCAATTTGTGATTCATGATTTAATTCATGTTTCATGATTCATTTCATGATTCATTTCATGATTCGTGTTTTATGATTCAATTTATGATTCATGAGTCAATTCATGATTCATGATTCAATGCATGATTCATGATTCAATTCATGATTCATGATTCAATGCATGATTCAATTCTTGATTCAATTCATAATTCAATTCATGATTCATGATTCAATTCATGATTCAATTCATGATTTATGATTCAATTCATGATTTATTTCATGATTCATGATTCGATTCATGATTCAATTCATGATTCAATTCATGATTTATGATTCAATTCATGATTCATGATTCATGATTTAATTGATAATTCATGATTCATGATTCATGATTCGATTTATAATTCATGATTCAATTCATGATGCATGATTCAATTTGTGAATCATGATTTAATTCATGATTCATGATTCATTTCATGATTCATGATTCATGATTCAATTCACGATTCATGAGTCAATTCATGATTCATGATTCAATTCATGAATCATGATTCGATTCATGATTTATGTTTCAATTCATGATTCAATTCTTGATTCAATTCATAATTCATTTCATGATTCATGATTCAATTCATGATTCATGATTCAATTCATGATTCATGATTCAATTCATGAATCATGATTCGATTCATGATTTATGTTTCAATTCATGATTCAATTCTTGATTCAATTCATAATTCATTTCATGATTCATGATTCAATTCATGATACATGATTCAATTCATGATTCATGATTCATTTCATGATTCATAATTCAATTCATGATTCATTTCATGATTCATGATTTAATTCATGATTGAATTCATGATTCAATTTATGATTCATAATTCATGATTCAATTCATGATTCAATTCATGATTCATGATAAATGATTCAATTCATGATTCATGATTCAATTCATGATTCATGATTCAATGCATGATTCAATTCTTGATTCAATTCATAATTCAATTCATGATTCATGATTCAATTCATGATTCAATTCATGATTTATGATTCAATTCATGATTTATTTCATGATTCATGATTCGATTCATGATTCATGATTCAATTCATGATTCAATTCATGATTTATGATTCAATTTATAATTCATGATTCAATTCATGATGCATGATTCAATTTGTGATTCATGCTTTAATTCATGATTCATGATTTAATTCATGATTCATGATTCATTTCATGATTCATTTCATGATTCATGATTCGATTTATGATTCATGATTCAATTCATGATGCATGATTCAATTCGTGATTCCTGATTCAATTCATGATTCATGATTCAATTCATGATTCATGATTCATTTTATGATTCATGATTCAATTCATGATTCGATTCATGATTTATGATTCAATTCATGATTCATGATTCGATTCATGATTCATGATTCAATTCATGATTCATGATTCATGATTCAATTCATGATTCAATTCATGATTTATTTCATGATTCATGATTCGATTCATGATTCATGCTTCAATTCTTGATTTATGATTCATGATTTAATTCATGATTCATGATTCAATTCATGATTCATGATTCGATTCATGATTCATGATTTAATTCATGATTCATGATTCAATTCTTGAATCATGATTAATGATTCGAATTATGATTCATGATTCAATTCATGATTCATGATTTATGATTCAATTCATGGTTCATGAATCTTTATTCAATTCATGATTTATTTCATGATTCATGATTCGATTCATGATTCATGATTCATGATTCAATTCATGATTCAATTCATGATTTATTTCATAATTCATTATTTGATTCAATTCATGATTCATGATTTATGATTCATGATTCATGATTCGATTCATGATTCATGATTCATGATTCATGATTCATGATTCAATTCATGATTCATGATTCATGATTCATGATTCTGAATCCTGATTCAATTTTTGATTCATGATTCATGATTCAATTCATGATTCATGATTAAAGATTCAATTCATGATTCATGATTCAATTCATGATTCATGATTCGATTCATGATTCATGATTCATGATTCGATTCATGATTCATGATTCATGATTCATGATTCAATTCATGATTCATGATTCGATCATGATTCATGATTCATGAATTCGATTCATGATTCATGATTCGATTCATGATTCATGATTCAATTCATGATTCATGATTCATGATTCATGATTCATGATTCATGATTCAATTCATGATTCATGATTCGATTCATGATTCATGATTCATGATTCATGATTCGATTCATGATTCATAATATGATTCATGATTCATGATTCAATTCATGATTCAATTCATGATTCATGTTTCATGATTCATGATTCAATTCATGATTCATGATTTCATGATTCAATTCATGATTCATGATTCATGATTCAATTCATGATTCATAATTCATGATTCATGATTCAATTCATCATTCATGATTTAATTCATGATTCATAATTCAATTTATGATTCATGATTCGATTCAATTCATGATTCATGATTCAATTCATGATTCATGATTCATTTCATGATTCATGATTCAATTCATGATTCAATTCATGATTCAATTTATGATTCATGATTCAATTCAAGATTCATGGTTCATGATTCAATTCATGATTCATGATTCAATTCATGATTCATGATTCATTTCATGATTCATGATTCAATTCATGATTCAATTCATGATTCAACTTATGATTTATAATTCATGATTCAATTCATGATTCAATTCATGATTCATGATTCATGATTCAATTCATGATTCATGATTCAATTCATGAATCATGATTCGATTTATGATTCATGATTCAATTCATGATTCATGATTCAATTCATGATTCATGATTCAATTCAAAATTCATGATTCAATTCATGATTCATTTCATGATTCATGATTCATGATTCATTTCATGATTCAATTTATGATTCAACTTATGATTTATAATTCATGATTCAATTCATGATTCAATTCATGATTCATGATTTATGATTCAATTCATGATTCATGATTCAATTCATGATTCATGATTTGATTCATGATTCATCATTTATCATTCAATTAATGATTCATGATTCAATTCATGATTCAATTTATGATTCATGATTCATGATTCAATTCATGATTCATGATTCCTTTCATGATTCATGATTCAATTCATGATTCATGATTCAATTCAAGATTCATGATTCATTATTCAATTCATGATTCATGATTCAATTCATGATTCTTGATTCATTTCATGATTCATGATTCAATTTATGATTCAATTCATGATTCAACTTATGATTTATAATTCATGATTCAATTCATGATTCAATTCATGATTCATGATTCATGATTCAATTCATGATTCATGATTCAATTCATGAATCATGATTCGATTCATGATTTATGTTTCAATTCATGATTCAATTCTTGATTCAATTCATAATTCATTTCATGATTCATGATTCAATTCATGATTCATGATTCAATTCTTGATTTATGATTCATGATTCATGATTCAATTCATGATACATGATTCAATTCATGATTCATGATTCAATTCATGATTCATGATTCAATTCATGATTCATTTCATGATTCATGATTTCATTCATGATTCATGATTCAATTCATGATTCATTTCATGATTCATGATTTCATTCATGATTGAATTCATGATTCAATTTATGATTCATAATTCATGATTCAATTCATGATTCAATTCATGATTCATGATTTAATTCATGATTGAATTCATGATTCAATTTATGATTCATAATTCATGATTCAATTCATGATTCAATTCATGATTCATGATTCATGATTCAATTCATGATTCATGATTCAATTCATGATTCATGATTCAATGCATGATTCAATTCTTGATTCAATTCATAATTCAATTCATGATTCATGTTTCAATTCATGATTCAATTCTTGATTCAATTCATAATTCATTTCATGATTCATGATTCAATTCATGATTCATGATTCAATTCTTGATTTATGAGTCATGATTCATGATTCAATTCATGATACATGATTCAATTCATGATTCATGATTCAATTCATGATTCATTTCATGATTTCATTCATGATTGAATTCATGATTCAATTTATGATTCATAATTCATGATTCAATTCATGATTCATGATTTAATTCATGATTGAATTCATGATTCAATTTATGATTCATAATTCATGATTCAATTCATGATTCAATTCATGATTCATGATTCATGATTCAATTCATGATTCATGATTCAATTCATGATTCATGATTCAATGCATGATTCAATTCTTGATTCAATTCATAATTCAATTCATGATTCATGATTCAATTCATGATTCAATTCATGATTTATGATTCAATTCAAGATTTATTTCATGATTCATGATTTGATTCATGATTCATGATTCAATTCATGATTCAATTCATGATTTATGATTCAATTCATGATTCATGATTCATGATTTAATTCATGATTCATGATTCATGATTCGATTTATAATTGATGATTCAATTCATGATGCATGATTCAATTTGTGATTCATGATTTAATTCATGATTCATGATTCATTTCATGATTCATTTCATGATTCATGATTCATGATTCAATTCATGATTCATGAGTCAATTCATGATTCATGATTCATTTCATGATTCATGATTTAATACATGATTCAATTCATGATTCAATTTATGATTCATAATTCATGATTCAATTCATGATTCAATTCATGATTCATGATTCATGATTGAATTCATGATTCATAATTCAATTCATGATTCATGATTCAATGCATGATTCAATTCTTGATTCAATTCATAATTCAATTCATGATTCATGATTCAATTCATGATTCGATTCATGATTCATGATTCATGATACGATATATGATTCATGATTAAATTCATAATTCATAATTTATGATTCAATTCATGATTCATGATTCATGATTCAATTCATGATTCGATTCATGATTCATGATTCAATTCATGATTCATGATTTGATTCATGATTCATGATTCAATTTTTAATTCATGATTCGATTCATGATTCATGATTAAATTTAAGATTCATGATTTATGATTTATTTTATGATTCAATTCATGGTTCATGAATCTTGATTCAATTCATGATTTATTTCATGATTCATGATTCGATTCATGATTCATGATTCAAAATTCAATTCATGATTCAATTCAGGATTTATGATTCAATTCATGATTCATGATTCATTTCATGATTCATTTCATGATTCATGATTCGATTTATGATTCATGATTCAATTCATGATGCATGATTCAATTCATGATTCATGATTCATTTCATGATTCATTTCATGATTCATGATTCGATTTATGATTCATGATTCAATTCATGATGCATGATTCAATTCGTGATTCCTGATTCAATTCATGATTCATGATTCAATTCATGATTCATGATTCATTTCATGATTCATTAATCAATTCATGATTCGATTCATGATTTATGATTCAATTCATGATTCATGATTCGATTCATGATTCATGATTCAATTCATGATTCATGATTCATGATTCGAATTATGATTCATGATTAAATTCATGAATCATGATTTATGATTCAATTCATGATTCATGATTTATTTCATGATTCAATTCATGGTTCATGAATCTTGATTCAATTCATGATTTATTTCATGATTCATGATTCGATTCATGATTCATGATTCAATTCTAGATTTATGATTCATGATTCATGATTTAATTCAAGATTTATAATTCAATTCATGATTCATGATTCAATTCTTGATTTATGATTCATGATTCATGATTTAATTCATGATTCATAATTCAATTCACGATTCATGATTCGATTCATGATTCATGTTTGAATTCATGATTCAATTCATGATTCATTTCATGATTCATGATTCAATTTATGATTCATGATTCAATCCATGATTCATGATTCATGATTCAATTCATGATTCATGATTCATTTCATGATTCTTTTCATGATTCATGATTTAATTCATGATTCATGATTCAATTCATGATTAATGATTCAATTCATGATTCATGATTCATTTTATGATTCATGATTCATGATTCAATTCATCATTCATGATTCAATTCATCATTCATGATTCAATTCATGATTCGATTCATTATTCATGATTCAATTCATGATTCATGACTCATGATTCAATTAATGATTCATGATTCAATTCATGATTCATGATTCAATTCATCATTCATGATTCATGATTCAATTCATGATTCAATACATGATTCATGATTCGATTCATGATTCATAATTCAATTCATGATTCATGATTCATGATTCAATTAATAATTCGATTCATGATTCATGATTCAATTCATGATTAATGCTTCATGATTCAATTCATTATTCATGATTCAATTCATGATTCATGATTCATGATTCAATTCATGATTCATGATTTATGATTAAATTCATGATTCATGTTTTATGATTCAATTCATGATTCATGATTCATGATTCAATTCATGATTCATGATATATGATTGAATTCATGATTCGATTCATAATTCATAATTTATGATTAAATTCATGATTCATGTTTTATGATTCAATTCATGATTCATGATTCATGATTCAATTCATGATTCATGATATATGATTAAATTCATGATTCGATTCATGATTCATAATTCGATATATGATTCATGATTAAATTCATGATTCATGTTTTATGATTCAATTCATGATTCATGATTCATGATTCAATTCATGATTCATGATTTATGATTAAATTCATGATTCGATTCATGATTCATAATTCGATGTATGATTCATGATTAAATTCATGATTCATGTTTTATGATTCAATTCATGATTCATTATTCATTATTCAATTCATGATTCATGATCCGATTCATGATTCATGATTCAATTCTTGATTCATGATTCGATTCATGATTCATGATTACATTTATGGTTCATGAATCTTGATTCAATTTATGATTTATTTCATGATTCATGATTCGATTCATGATTCATGATTTATGATTCAATTCATGATTCATGATTCGATCCATGATTCATGATTAAATTCATGATTCATGTTTTATGATTCAATTCATGATTCATGATTCATGATTCAATTCATGATTCGATTCATGATTCATGATTCATTATTCAATTCATGATTCATGATTCTATTCATGATTCATGATTCAATTCTTGATTCATGATTCGATTCATGATTCATGATTACATTTATGGTTCATGAATCTTGATTCAATTTATGATTTATTTCATGATTCATGATTAAATTCATGATTCATGATTCATGATTCATGATTCATGATTCGATTTATAATTCATGATTCAATTCATGATGCATGATTCAATTTGTGATTCATGATTTAATTCATGATTCATGATTCATTTCATGATTCATTTCATGATTCGTGATTCATGATTCAATTTATGATTCATAATTCATGATTCAATTCATGATTCAATTCATGATTCATGATTTAATTCATGATTGAATTCATGATTCAATTTATGATTCATAATTCATGATTCAATTCATGATTCAATTCATGATTCATGATTCATGATTCAATTCATGATTCATGATTCAATTCATGATTCATGATTCAATGCATGATTCAATTCTTGATTCAATTCATAATTCAATTCATGATTCATGATTCAATTCATGATTCAATTCATGATTTATGATTCAATTCAAGATTTATTTCATGATTCATGATTTGATTCATGATTCATGATTCAATTCATGATTCAATTCATGATTTATGATTCAATTCATGATTCATGATTCATGATTTAATTCATAATTCATGATTCATGATTCGATTTATAATTGATGATTCAATTCATGATGCATGATTCAATTTGTGATTCATGATTTAATTCATGATTCATGATTCATTTCATGATTCATTTCATGATTCATGATTCATGATTCAATTCATGATTCATGAGTCAATTCATGATTCATGATTCATTTCATGATTCATGATTTAATTCATGATTCAATTCATGATTCAATTTATCATTCATAATTCATGATTCAATTCATGATTCAATTCATGATTCATGATTCATGATTCAATTCATGATTCATAATTCAATTCATGATTCAATGCATGATTCAATTCTTGATTCAATTCATAATTCAATTCATGATTCATGATTCAATTCATGATTCGATTCATGATTCATGATTCATGATACGATATATGATTCATGATTAAATTCATAATTCATAATTTATGATTCAATTCATGATTCATGATTCATGATTCAATTTATGATTCGATTCATGATTCATGATTCAATTCATGATTCATGATTTGATTCATGATTCATGATTCAATTTTTAATTCATGATTCGATTCATGATTCATGATTAAATTTAAGATTCATGATTTATGATTTATTTTATGATTCAATTCATGGTTCATGAATCTTGATTCAATTCATGATTTATTTCATGATTCATGATTCGATTCATGATTCATGATTCAAAATTCAATTCATGATTCAATTCAGGATTTATGATTCAATTCATGATTCATGATTCATTTCATGATTCATTTCATGATTCATGATTCGATTTATGATTCATGATTCATTTCATGATGCATGATTCAATTCGTGATTCATGATTCAATTCATGATTCATGATTCATTTCATGATTCATTTCATGATTCATGATTCGATTTATGATTCATGATTCAATTCATGATGCATGATTCAATTCGTGATTCCTGATTCAATTCATGATTCATGATTCAATTCATGATTCATGATTCATTTCATGATTCATGATTCAATTCATGATTCGATTCATGATTTATGATTCAATTCATGATTCATGATTCGATTCATGATTCATGATTCAATTCTTGATTTATGATTCATGATTCATGATTCAATTCATGATACATGATTCAATTCATGATTCATGATTCAATTCATGATTCATTTCATGATTCATGATTTCATTCATGATTGAATTCATGATTCAATTTATGATTCATAATTCATGATTGAATTCATGATTCAATTCATGATTCATGATTTAATTCATGATTGAATTCATGATTCAATTTATGATTCATAATTCATGATTCAATTCATGATTCAATTCATGATTCATGATTCAATTCATGATTCATGATTCAATGCATGATTCAATTCTTGATTCAATTCATAATTCAATTCATGATTCATGATTCAATTCATGATTCAATTCATGATTTATGATTCAATTCAAGATTTATTTCATGATTCATGATTTGATTCATGATTCATGATTCAATTCATGATTCAATTCATGATTTATGATTCAATTCATGATTTATGATTCATGATTTAATTCATGATTCATGATTCATGATTCGATTTATAATTGATGATTCAATTCATGATGCATGATTCAATTTGTGATTCATGATTTAATTCATGATTCATGATTCATTTCATGATTCATTTCATGATTCATGATTCATGATTCAATTCATGATTCATGAGTCAATTCATGATTCATGATTCATTTCATGATTCATGATTTAATTCATGATTCAATTCATGATTCAATTTATGATTCATAATTCATGATTCAATTCATGATTCAATTCATGATTCATGATTCATGATTCAATTCATGATTTATAATTCAATTCATGATTCATGATTCAATGCATGATTCAATTCTTGATTCAATTCATGATTCGATTCATGATTCATGATTCATGATACGATATATGATTCATGATTAAATTCATAATTCATAATTTATGATTCAATTCATGATTCATGATTCATGATTCAATTCATGATTCGATTCATGATTCATGATTCAATTCATGATTCATGATTTGATTCATGATTCATGATTCAATTTTTAATTCATGATTCGATTCATGATTCATGATTAAATTTAAGATTCATGATTTATGATTTATTTTATGATTCAATTCATGGTTCATGAATCTTGATTCAATTCATGATTTATTTCATGATTCATGATTCGATTCATGATTCATGATTCAAAATTCAATTCATGATTCAATTCAGGATTTATGATTCAATTCATGATTCATGATTCATTTCATGATTCATTTCATGATTCATGATTCGATTTATGATTCATGATTCAATTCATGATGCATGATTCAATTCATGATTCATGATTCATTTCATGATTCATTTCATGATTCATGATTCGATTTATGATTCATGATTCAATTCATGATGCATGATTCAATTCGTGATTCCTGATTCAATTCATGATTCATGATTCAATTCATGATTCATGATTCATTTCATGATTCATGATTCAATTCATGATTCGATTCATGATTTATGATTCAATTCATGATTCATGATTCGATTCATGATTCATGATTCAATTCATGATTCATGATTCATGATTCGAATTATGATTCATGATTAAATTCATGAATCATGATTTATGATTCAATTCATGATTCATGATTTATTTCATGATTCAATTCATGGTTCATGAATCTTGATTCAATTCATGATTTATTTCATGATTCATGATTCGATTCATGATTCATGATTCAATTCTAGATTTATGATTCATGATTCATGATTTAATTCAAGATTTATAATTCAATTCATGATTCATGATTCAATTCTTGATTTATGATTCATGATTCATGATTTAATTCATGATTCATAATTCAATTCATGATTCATGATTCGATTCATGATTCATGTTTGAATTCATGATTCAATTCATGATTCATTTCATGATTCATGATTCAATTTATGATTCATGATTCAATCCATGATTCATGATTCATGATTCAATTCATGATTCATGATTCATTTCATGATTCTTTTCATGATTCATGATTTAATTCATGATTCATGATTCAATTCATGATTAATGATTCAATTCATGATTCATGATTCATTTTATGATTCATGATTCAATTCATCATTCATGATTCAATTCATCATTCATGATTCAATTCATGATTCGATTCATTATTCATGATTCAATTCATGATTCATGACTCATGATTCAATTAATGATTCATGATTCAATTCATGATTCATGATTCAATTCATCATTCATGATTCATGATTCAATTCATGATTCAATACATGATTCATGATTCGATTCATGATTCATAATTCAATTCATGATTAATGCTTCATGATTCAATTCATTATTCATGATTCAATTCATGATTCATGATTCATGATTCAATTCATGATTCATGATTTATGATTAAATTCATGATTCATGTTTTATGATTCAATTCATGATTCATGATTCATGATTCAATTCATGATTCATGATATATGATTGAATTCATGATTCGATTCATGATTCATAATTTATGATTAAATTCATGATTCATGTTTTATGATTCAATTCATGATTCATGATTCAATTCATGATTCATGATATATGATTAAATTCATGATTCGATTCATGATTCATAATTCGATATATGATTCATGATTAAATTCATGATTCATGTTTTATGATTCAATTCATGATTCATGATTCATGATTCAATTCATGATTCATGATTTATGATTAAATTCATGATTCGATTCATGATTCATAATTCGATGTATGATTCATGATTAAATTCATGATTCATGTTTTATGATTCAATTCATGATTCATTATTCATTATTCAATTCATGATTCATGATCCGATTCATGATTCATGATTCAATTCTTGATTCATGATTCGATTCATGATTCATGATTACATTTATGGTTCATGAATCTTGATTCAATTTATGATTTATTTCATGATTCATGATTCGATTCATGATTCATGATTTATGATTCAATTCATGATTCATGATTCGATCCATGATTCATGATTAAATTCATGATTCATGTTTTATGATTCAATTCATGATTCATGATTCATGATTCAATTCATGATTCGATTCATGATTCATGATTCATTATTCAATTCATGATTCATGATTCTATTCATGATTCATGATTCAATTCTTGATTCATGATTCGATTCATGATTCATGATTACATTTATGGTTCATGAATCTTGATTCAATTTATGATTTATTTCATGATTCATGATTAAATTCATGATTCATGATTCATGATTCATGATTCATGATTCGATTTATAATTCATGATTCAATTCATGATGCATGATTCAATTTGTGATTCATGATTTAATTCATGATTCATGATTCATTTCATGATTCATTTCATGATTCGTGATTCATGATTCAATTTATGATTCATAATTCATGATTCAATTCATGATTCAATTCATGATTCATGATTTAATTCATGATTGAATTCATGATTCAATTTATGAA
>NW_027447616.1:0-28122 GCF_038048845.1 Mixophyes fleayi | reverse complement strand
TGTCTTTCTGAGCAAGAGAAATCGCAAAACAGTCATTTCTTCATTGCCGTCCAAAAACAACGCTTTTTTACACTCCGGTCTCCCTTTCTCTTGGAAACAATGACTTACATCAATTCTTTTACATAATTCTTGTTTCTCATGACATTTCTAACATTGCCCACAATTATCAACTTTCTAAGTCTTTCTGAGGAAGAGAAATCGCAAAACAGTCATTTCTTCATTGCCGTCCAAAAACAATGCTTTTTTACACTCCGGTCTCCCTTTCTCTTGGAAACAATGACTTACATCAATTCTTTTACATAATTCTTGTTTCTCATGACATTTCTAACATTGCCCACAATTATCAACTTTCTAAGTCTTTCTGAGCAAGAGAAATCGCAAAACAGTCATTTCTTCATTGCCGTCCAAAAACAATGCTTTTTTACACTCCGGTCTCCCTTTCTCTTGGAAACAATGACTTACATCAATTCTTTTACATAATTCTTGTTTCTCATGACATTTCTAACATTGCCCACAATTATCAACTTTCTAAGTCTTTCTGAGGAAGAGAAATCGCAAAACAGTCATTTCTTCATTGCCGTCCAAAAACAATGCTTTTTTACACTCCGGTCTCCCTTTCTCTTGGAAACAATGACTTACATCAATTCTTTTACATAATTCTTGTTTCTCATGACATTTCTAACATTGCCCACAATTATCAACTTTCTAAGTCTTTCTGAGCAAGAGAAATCGCAAAACAGTCATTTCTTCATTGCCGTCCAAAAACAATGCTTTTTTACACTCCGGTCTCCCTTTCTCTTGGAAACAATGACTTACATCAATTCTTTTACATAATTCTTGTTTCTCATGACATTTCTAACATTGCCCACAATTATCAACTTTCTAAGTCTTTCTGTAGGAAGAGAAATCGCAAAACAGTCATTTCTTCATTGGCGTCCAAAAACAACGCTTTTTTACACTCCTGTCTCCCTTTCTTTTGGAAACAATGACTTACATCAATTCTTTTACATAATTCTTGTTTCTCATGACATTTCTAACATTGCCCACAATTATCAACTTTCTAAGTCTTTCTGAGCAAGAGAAATCGCAAACAGTCATTTCTTCATTGGCGTCCAAAAACAACGCTTTTTTACACTCCGGTCTCCCTTTCTCTTGGAAACAATGACTTACATCAATTCTTTTACATAATTCTTGTTTCTCATGACATTTCTAACATTGCCCACAATTATCAACTTTCTAAGTCTTTCTGAGCAAGAGAAATCGCAAAACAGTCATTTCTTCATTGGCGTCCAAAAACAACGCTTTTTTACACTCCGGTCTCCCTTTCTCTTGGAAACAATGACTTACATCAATTCTTTTACATAATTCTTGTTTCTCATGACATTTCTTACATTGCCCACAATTATCAACTTTCTAAGTCTTTCTGAGCAGGAGAAATCGCAAAACATAGTCATTTCTTCTTTGCCGTCCAAAAACAACGCTTTTTTACACTCCTGTCTCCCTTTCTCTTGGAAACAATGACTTACATCAATTCTTTTACATAATTCTTGTTTCTCGTGACATTTCTAACATTGCCCACAATTATCAACTTTCTAAGTCTTTCTGAGCAAGAGAAATCGCAAAACAGTCATTTCTTCATTGCCGTCCAAAAACAATGCTTTTTTACACTCCGGTCTCCCTTTCTCTTGGAAACAATGACTTACATCAATTCTTTTACATAATTCTTGTTTCTCATGACATTTCTAACATTGCCCACAATTATCAACTTTCTAAGTCTTTCTGAGCAGGAGAAATCGCAAAACATAGTCATTTCTTCATTGGCGTCCAAAAACAACGCTTTTTTACACTCCTGTCTCCCTTTCTCTTGGAAACAATGACTTACATCAATTCTTTTACATAATTCTTGTTTCTCATGACATTTCTAACATTGCCCACAATTATTAACTTTCTAAGTCTTTCTGAGCAAGAGAAATCGCAAAACAGTCATTTCTTCATTGCCGTCCAAAAACAATGCTTTTTTACACTCCGGTCTCCCTTTCTCTTGGAAACAATGACTTACATCAATTCTTTTACATAATTCTTGTTTCTCATGACATTTCTAACATTGCCCACAATTATCAACTTTCTAAGTCTTTCTGAGCAGGAGAAATCGCAAAACATAGTCATTTCTTCATTGGCGTCCAAAAACAACGCTTTTTTACACTCCTGTCTCCCTTTCTCTTGGAAACAATGACTTACATCAATTCTTTTACATAATTCTTGTTTCTCATGACATTTCTAACATTGCCCACAATTATCAACTTTCTAAGTCTTTCTGAGCAAGAGAAATCGCAAAAGAGTCATTTCTTCATTGCCGTCCAAAAACAATGCTTTTTTACACTCCGGTCTCCCTTTCTCTTGGAAACAATGACTTACATCAATTCTTTTACATAATTCTTGTTTCTCATGACATTTCTAACATTGCCCACAATTATCAACTTTCTAAGTCTTTCTGAGCAGGAGAAATCGCAAAACATAGTCATTTCTTCTTTGCCGTTTAAAAACAACGCTTTTTTACACTACTGTCTCCCTTTCTCTTGGAAACAATGACTTACATCAATTCTTTTACATAATTCTTGTTTCTCATGACATTTCTAACATTGCCCACAATTATCAACTTTCTAAGTCTTTCTGAGCAAGAGAAATCGCAAAACAGTCATTTCTTCATTGGCGTCCAAAAACAACGCTTTTTTACACTCCTGTCTCCCTTTCTCTTGGAAACAATGACTTACATCAATTCTTTTACATAATTCTTGTTTCTCATGACATTTCTTACATTGCCCACAATTATCAACTTTCTAAGTCTTTCTGAGCAGGAGAAATCGCAAAACACAGTCATTTCTTCATTGCCGTCCAAAAACAATGCTTTTTTACACTCCGGTCTCCCTTTCTCTTGGAAACAATGACTTACATCAATTCTTTTACATAATTCTTGTTTCTCATGACATTTCTAACATTGCCCACAATTATCAACTTTCTAAGTCTTTCTGAGCAGGAGAAATCGCAAAACATAGTCATTTCTTCATTGGCGTCCAAAAACAACGCTTTTTTACACTCCTGTCTCCCTTTCTCTTGGAAACAATGACTTACATCAATTCTTTTACATAATTCTTGTTTCTCATGACATTTCTAACATTGCCCACAATTATCAACTTTCTAAGTCTTTCTGAGCAAGAGAAATCGCAAAACAGTCATTTCTTCATTGGCGTCCAAAAACAACGCTTTTTTACACTCCTTTCTCCCTTTCTCTTGGAAACAATGACTTACATCAATTCTTTTACATAATTCTTGTTTCTCATGACATTTCTTACATTGCCCACAATTATCAACTTTCTAAGTCTTTCTGAGCAGGAGAAATCGCAAAACACAGTCATTTCTTCATTGCCGTCCAAAAACAATGCTTTTTTACACTCCGGTCTCCCTTTCTCTTGGAAACAATGACTTACATCAATTCTTTTACATAATTCTTGTTTCTCATGACATTTCTAACATTGCCCACAATTATCAACTTTCTAAGTCTTTCTGAGCAGGAGAAATCGCAAAACATAGTCATTTCTTCATTGGCGTCCAAAAACAACGCTTTTTTACACTCCTGTCTCCCTTTCTCTTGGAAACAATGACTTACATCAATTTTTTTACATAATTCTTGTTTCTCATGAAATTTCTAACATTGCCCACAATTATCAACTTTCTAAGTCTTTCTGAGCAAGAGAAATCGCAAAACAGTCATTTCTTCATTGCCGTCCAAAAACAACGCTTTTTTACACTCCGGTCTCCCTTTCTCTTGGAAACAATGACTTACATCAATTCTTTTACATAATTCTTGTTTCTCATGACATTTCTAACATTGCCCACAATTATCAACTTTCTAAGTCTTTCTGAGCAAGAGAAATCGCAAAACAGTCATTTCTTCATTGCCGTCCAAAAACAATGCTTTTTTACACTCCGGTCTCCCTTTCTCTTGGAAACAATGACTTACATCAATTCTTTTACATAATTCTTGTTTCTCATGACATTTCTAACATTGCCCACAATTATCAACTTTCTAAGTCTTTCTGAGCAAGAGAAATCGCAAAACAGTCATTTCTTCATTGCCGTCCAAAAACATTGCTTTTTTACACTCCGGTCTCTCTTTCTCTTGGAAACAATGACTTACATCAATTCTTTTACATAATTCTTGTTTCTCATGACATTTCTAACATTGCCCACAATTATCAACTTTCTAAGTCTTTCTGAGCAGGAGAAATAGCAAAACATAGTCATTTCTTCATTGCTGTCAAAAAACAACGCTTTTTTACACTCCTGTCTCCCTTTCTCTTGGAAACAATGACTTACATCAATTCTTTTACATAATTCTTGTTTCTCATGACATTTCTAACATTGCCCACAATTATCAACTTTCTAAGTCTTTCTGAGCAAGAGAAATCGCAAAACAGTCATTTCTTCATTGCCGTCCAAAAACAATGCTTTTTTACACTCCGGTCTCCCTTTCTCTTGGAAACAATGACTTACATCAATTCTTTTACATAATTCTTGTTTCTCATGACATTTCTAACATTGCCCACAATTATCAACTTTCTAAGTCTTTCTGAGCAGGAGAAATCGCAAAACATAGTCATTTCTTCATTGGCGTCCAAAAACAACGCTTTTTTACACTCCTGTCTCCCTTTCTCTTGGAAACAATGACTTACATCAATTTTTTTACATAATTCTTGTTTCTCATGAAATTTCTAACATTGCCCACAATTATCAACTTTCTAAGTCTTTCTGAGCAAGAGAAATCGCAAAACAGTCATTTCTTCATTGCCGTCCAAAAACAATGCTTTTTTACACTCCGGTCTCCCTTTCTCTTGGAAACAATGACTTACATCAATTCTTTTACATAATTCTTGTTTCTCATGACATTTCTAACATTGCACACAATTATCAACTTTCTAAGTCTTTCTGAGCAAGAGAAATCGCAAAACAGTCATTTCTTCATTGCCGTCCAAAAACATTGCTTTTTTACACTCCGGTCTCTCTTTCTCTTGGAAACAATGACTTACATCAATTCTTTTACATAATTCTTGTTTCTCATGACATTTCTAACATTGCCCACAATTATCAACTTTCTAAGTCTTTCTGAGCAAGAGAAATCGCAAAACAGTCATTTCTTCATTGCCGTCCAAAAACAATGCTTTTTTACACTCCGGTCTCCCTTTCTCTTGGAAACAATGACTTACATCAATTCTTTTACATAATTCTTGTTTCTCATGACATTTCTAACATTGCCCACAATTATCAACTTTCTAAGTCTTTCTGAGCAGGAGAAATCGCAAAACATAGTCATTTCTTCATTGGCGTCCAAAAACAACGCTTTTTTACACTCCTGTCTCCCTTTCTCTTGGAAACAATGACTTACATCAATTCTTTTACATAATTCTTGTTTCTCATGACATTTCTAACATTGCCCACAATTATCAACTTTCTAAGTCTTTCTGAGCAAGAGAAATCGCAAAACAGTCATTTCTTCATTGCCGTCCAAAAACAATGCTTTTTTACACTCCGGTCTCCCTTTCTCTTGGAAACAATGACTTACATCAATTCTTTTACATAATTCTTGTTTCTCATGACATTTCTAACATTGCCCACAATTATCAACTTTCTAAGTCTTTCTGAGCAGGAGAAATCGCAAAACATAGTCATTTCTTCATTGGCGTCCAAAAACAACGCTTTTTTACACTCCTGTCTCCCTTTCTCTTGGAAACAATGACTTACATCAATTCTTTTACATAATTCTTGTTTCTCATGACATTTCTAACATTGCCCACAATTATCAACTTTCTAAGTCTTTCTGAGCAGGAGAAATCGCAAAACATAGTCATTTCTTCATTGGCGTCCAAAAACAACGCTTTTTTACACTCCTGTCTCCCTTTCTCTTGGAAACAATGACTTACATCAATTCTTTTACATAATTCTTGTTTCTCATGACATTTCTAACATTGCCCACAATTATCAACTTTCTAAGTCTTTCTGAGCAAGAGAAATCGCAAAACAGTCATTTCTTCATTGCCGTCCAAAAACAATGCTTTTTTACACTCCGGTCTCCCTTTCTCTTGGAAACAATGACTTACATTAATTCTTTTACATAATTCTTGTTTCTCATGACATTTCTAACATTGCCCACAATTATCAACTTTCTAAGTCTTTCTGAGCAGGAGAAATCGCAAAACATAGTCATTTCTTCTTTGCCGTCCAAAAACAACGCTTTTTTACACTCCTGTCTCCCTTTCTCTTGGAAACAATGACTTACATCAATTCTTTTACATAATTCTTGTTTCTCATGACATTTCTAACATTGCCCACAATTATCAACTTTCTAAGTCTTTTTGAGCAGGAGAAATCGCAAAACATAGTCATTTCTTCATTGCCGTCCAAAAACAACGCTTTTTTACACTCCTGTCTCCCTTTCTCTTGGAAACAATGACTTACATCAATTCTTTTACATAATTATTGTTTCTCATGACATTTCTAACATTGCCCACAATTATCAACTTTCTAAGTCTTTCTGAGCAAGAGAAATCGCAAAACAGTCATTTCTTCATTGGCGTCCAAAAACAACGCTTTTTTACACTCCTGTCTCCCTTTCTCTTGGAAACAATGACTTACATCAATTCTTTTACATAATTCTTGTTTCTCATGACATTTCTTACATTGCCCACAATTATCAACTTTCTAAGTCTTTCTGAGCAGGAGAAATCGCAAAACACAGTCATTTCTTCATTGCCGTCCAAAAACAATGCTTTTTTACACTCCGGTCTCCCTTTCTCTTGGAAACAATGACTTACATCAATTCTTTTACATAATTCTTGTTTCTCATGACATTTCTAACATTGCCCACAATTATCAACTTTCTAAGTCTTTCTGAGCAGGAGAAATCGCAAAACATAGTCATTTCTTCATTGGCGTCCAAAAACAACGCTTTTTTACACTCCTGTCTCCCTTTCTCTTGGAAACAATGACTTACATCAATTTTTTTACATAATTCTTGTTTCTCATGAAATTTCTAACATTGCCCACAATTATCAACTTTCTAAGTCTTTCTGAGCAAGAGAAATCGCAAAACAGTCACTTCTTCATTGCCGTCCAAAAACAACGCTTTTTTACACTCCGGTCTCCCTTTCTCTTGGAAACAATGACTTACATCAATTCTTTTAAATAATTCTTGTTTCTCATGACATTTCTAACATTGCCCACAATTATCAACTTTCTAAGTCTTTCTGAGGAAGAGAAATCGCAAAACAGTCATTTCTTCATTGCCGTCCAAAAACAATGCTTTTTTACACTCCGGTCTCCCTTTCTCTTGGAAACAATGACTTACATCAATTCTTTTACATAATTCTTGTTTCTCATGACATTTCTAACATTGCCCACAATTATCAACTTTCTAAGTCTTTCTGAGCAAGAGAAATCGCAAAACAGTCATTTCTTCATTGCCGTCCAAAAACATTGCTTTTTTACACTCCGGTCTCTCTTTCTCTTGGAAACAATGACTTACATCAATTCTTTTACATAATTCTTGTTTCTCATGACATTTCTAACATTGCCCACAATTATCAACTTTCTAAGTCTTTCTGAGCAGGAGAAATCGCAAAACATAGTCATTTCTTCATTGCTGTCAAAAAACAACGCTTTTTTACACTCCTGTCTCCCTTTCTCTTGGAAACAATGACTTACATCAATTCTTTTACATAATTCTTGTTTCTCATGACATTTCTAACATTGCCCACAATTATCAACTTTCTAAGTCTTTCTGAGCAAGAGAAATCGCAAAACAGTCATTTCTTCATTGCCGTCCAAAAACAATGCTTTTTTACACTCCGGTCTCCCTTTCTCTTGGAAACAATGACTTACATCAATTCTTTTACATAATTCTTGTTTCTCATGACATTTCTAACATTGCCCACAATTATCAACTTTCTAAGTCTTTCTGAGCAGGAGAAATCGCAAAACATAGTCATTTCTTCATTGGCGTCCAAAAACAACGCTTTTTTACACTCCTGTCTCCCTTTCTCTTGGAAACAATGACTTACATCAATTTTTTTACATAATTCTTGTTTCTCATGAAATTTCTAACATTGCCCACAATTATCAACTTTCTAAGTCTTTCTGAGCAAGAGAAATCGCAAAACAGTCATTTCTTCATTGCCGTCCAAAAACAACGCTTTTTTACACTCCGGTCTCCCTTTCTCTTGGAAACAATGACTTACATCAATTCTTTTACATAATTCTTGTTTCTCATGACATTTCTAACATTGCCCACAATTATCAACTTTCTAAGTCTTTCTGAGGAAGAGAAATCGCAAAACAGTCATTTCTTCATTGCCGTCCAAAAACAATGCTTTTTTACACTCCGGTCTCCCTTTCTCTTGGAAACAATGACTTACATCAATTCTTTTACATAATTCTTGTTTCTCATGACATTTCTAACATTGCCCACAATTATCAACTTTCTAAGTCTTTCTGAGCAAGAGAAATCGCAAAACAGTCATTTCTTCATTGCCGTCCAAAAACAATGCTTTTTTACACTCCGGTCTCCCTTTCTCTTGGAAACAATGACTTACATCAATTCTTTTACATAATTCTTGTTTCTCATGACATTTCTAACATTGCCCACAATTATCAACTTTCTAAGTCTTTCTGAGGAAGAGAAATCGCAAAACAGTCATTTCTTCATTGCCGTCCAAAAACAATGCTTTTTTACACTCCGGTCTCCCTTTCTCTTGGAAACAATGACTTACATCAATTCTTTTACATAATTCTTGTTTCTCATGACATTTCTAACATTGCCCACAATTATCAACTTTCTAAGTCTTTCTGAGCAAGAGAAATCGCAAAACAGTCATTTCTTCATTGCCGTCCAAAAACAATGCTTTTTTACACTCCGGTCTCCCTTTCTCTTGGAAACAATGACTTACATCAATTCTTTTACATAATTCTTGTTTCTCATGACATTTCTAACATTGCCCACAATTATCAACTTTCTAAGTCTTTCTGAGGAAGAGAAATCGCAAAACAGTCATTTCTTCATTGGCGTCCAAAAACAACGCTTTTTTACACTCCTGTCTCCCTTTCTTTTGGAAACAATGACTTACATCAATTCTTTTACATAATTCTTGTTTCTCATGACATTTCTAACATTGCCCACAATTATCAACTTTCTAAGTCTTTCTGAGCAAGAGAAATCGCAAAACAGTCATTTCTTCATTGGCGTCCAAAAACAACGCTTTTTTACACTCCGGTCTCCCTTTCTCTTGGAAACAATGACTTACATCAATTCTTTTACATAATTCTTGTTTCTCATGACATTTCTAACATTGCCCACAATTATCAACTTTCTAAGTCTTTCTGAGCAAGAGAAATCGCAAAACAGTCATTTCTTCATTGGCGTCCAAAAACAACGCTTTTTTACACTCCGGTCTCCCTTTCTCTTGGAAACAATGACTTACATCAATTCTTTTACATAATTCTTGTTTCTCATGACATTTCTTACATTGCCCACAATTATCAACTTTCTAAGTCTTTCTGAGCAGGAGAAATCGCAAAACATAGTCATTTCTTCTTTGCCGTCCAAAAACAACGCTTTTTTACACTCCTGTCTCCCTTTCTCTTGGAAACAATGACTTACATCAATTCTTTTACATAATTCTTGTTTCTCGTGACATTTCTAACATTGCCCACAATTATCAACTTTCTAAGTCTTTCTGAGCAAGAGAAATCGCAAAACAGTCATTTCTTCATTGCCGTCCAAAAACAATGCTTTTTTACACTCCGGTCTCCCTTTCTCTTGGAAACAATGACTTACATCAATTCTTTTACATAATTCTTGTTTCTCATGACATTTCTAACATTGCCCACAATTATCAACTTTCTAAGTCTTTCTGAGCAGGAGAAATCGCAAAACATAGTCATTTCTTCATTGGCGTCCAAAAACAACGCTTTTTTACACTCCTGTCTCCCTTTCTCTTGGAAACAATGACTTACATCAATTCTTTTACATAATTCTTGTTTCTCATGACATTTCTAACATTGCCCACAATTATTAACTTTCTAAGTCTTTCTGAGCAAGAGAAATCGCAAAACAGTCATTTCTTCATTGCCGTCCAAAAACAATGCTTTTTTACACTCCGGTCTCCCTTTCTCTTGGAAACAATGACTTACATCAATTCTTTTACATAATTCTTGTTTCTCATGACATTTCTAACATTGCCCACAATTATCAACTTTCTAAGTCTTTCTGAGCAGGAGAAATCGCAAAACATAGTCATTTCTTCATTGCTGTCAAAAAACAACGCTTTTTTACACTCCTGTCTCCCTTTCTCTTGGAAACAATGACTTACATCAATTCTTTTACATAATTCTTGTTTCTCATGACATTTCTAACATTGCCCACAATTATTAACTTTCTAAGTCTTTCTGAGCAAGAGAAATCGCAAAACAGTCATTTCTTCATTGCCGTCCAAAAACAATGCTTTTTTACACTCCGGTCTCCCTTTCTCTTGGAAACAATGACTTACATCAATTCTTTTACATAATTCTTGTTTCTCATGACATTTCTAACATTGCCCACAATTATCAACTTTCTAAGTCTTTCTGAGCAGGAGAAATCGCAAAACATAGTCATTTCTTCATTGCTGTCAAAAAACAACGCTTTTTTACACTCCTGTCTCCCTTTCTCTTGGAAACAATGACTTACATCAATTCTTTTACATAATTCTTGTTTCTCATGACATTTCTAACATTGCCCACAATTATCAACTTTCTAAGTCTTTCTGAGCAAGAGAAATCGCAAAACAGTCATTTCTTCATTGCCGTCCAAAAACAATGCTTTTTTACACTCCGGTCTCCCTTTCTCTTGGAAACAATGACTTACATCAATTCTTTTACATAATTCTTGTTTCTCATGACATTTCTAACATTGCCCACAATTATCAACTTTCTAAGTCTTTCTGAGCAGGAGAAATCGCAAAACATAGTCATTTCTTCATTGGCGTCCAAAAACAACGCTTTTTTACACTCCTGTCTCCCTTTCTCTTGGAAACAATGACTTACATCAATTTTTTTACATAATTCTTGTTTCTCATGAAATTTCTAACATTGCCCACAATTATCAACTTTCTAAGTCTTTCTGAGCAAGAGAAATCGCAAAACAGTCATTTCTTCATTGCCGTCCAAAAACAACGCTTTTTTACACTCCGGTCTCCCTTTCTCTTGGAAACAATGACTTACATCAATTCTTTTACATAATTCTTGTTTCTCATGACATTTCTAACATTGCCCACAATTATCAACTTTCTAAGTCTTTCTGAGGAAGAGAAATCGCAAAACAGTCATTTCTTCATTGCCGTCCAAAAACAATGCTTTTTTACACTCCGGTCTCCCTTTCTCTTGGAAACAATGACTTACATCAATTCTTTTACATAATTCTTGTTTCTCATGACATTTCTAACATTGCCCACAATTATCAACTTTCTAAGTCTTTCTGAGCAAGAGAAATCGCAAAACAGTCATTTCTTCATTGCCGTCCAAAAACAATGCTTTTTTACACTCCGGTCTCCCTTTCTCTTGGAAACAATGACTTACATCAATTCTTTTACATAATTCTTGTTTCTCATGACATTTCTAACATTGCCCACAATTATCAACTTTCTAAGTCTTTCTGAGGAAGAGAAATCGCAAAACAGTCATTTCTTCATTGCCGTCCAAAAACAATGCTTTTTTACACTCCGGTCTCCCTTTCTCTTGGAAACAATGACTTACATCAATTCTTTTACATAATTCTTGTTTCTCATGACATTTCTAACATTGCCCACAATTATCAACTTTCTAAGTCTTTCTGAGCAAGAGAAATCGCAAAACAGTCATTTCTTCATTGCCGTCCAAAAACAATGCTTTTTTACACTCCGGTCTCCCTTTCTCTTGGAAACAATGACTTACATCAATTCTTTTACATAATTCTTGTTTCTCATGACATTTCTAACATTGCCCACAATTATCAACTTTCTAAGTCTTTCTGAGGAAGAGAAATCGCAAAACAGTCATTTCTTCATTGGCGTCCAAAAACAACGCTTTTTTACACTCCTGTCTCCCTTTCTTTTGGAAACAATGACTTACATCAATTCTTTTACATAATTCTTGTTTCTCATGACATTTCTAACATTGCCCACAATTATCAACTTTCTAAGTCTTTCTGAGCAAGAGAAATCGCAAAACAGTCATTTCTTCATTGGCGTCCAAAAACAACGCTTTTTTACACTCCGGTCTCCCTTTCTCTTGGAAACAATGACTTACATCAATTCTTTTACATAATTCTTGTTTCTCATGACATTTCTAACATTGCCCACAATTATCAACTTTCTAAGTCTTTCTGAGCAAGAGAAATCGCAAAACAGTCATTTCTTCATTGGCGTCCAAAAACAACGCTTTTTTACACTCCGGTCTCCCTTTCTCTTGGAAACAATGACTTACATCAATTCTTTTACATAATTCTTGTTTCTCATGACATTTCTTACATTGCCCACAATTATCAACTTTCTAAGTCTTTCTGAGCAGGAGAAATCGCAAAACATAGTCATTTCTTCTTTGCCGTCCAAAAACAACGCTTTTTTACACTCCTGTCTCCCTTTCTCTTGGAAACAATGACTTACATCAATTCTTTTACATAATTCTTGTTTCTCGTGACATTTCTAACATTGCCCACAATTATCAACTTTCTAAGTCTTTCTGAGCAAGAGAAATCGCAAAACAGTCATTTCTTCATTGCCGTCCAAAAACAATGCTTTTTTACACTCCGGTCTCCCTTTCTCTTGGAAACAATGACTTACATCAATTCTTTTACATAATTCTTGTTTCTCATGACATTTCTAACATTGCCCACAATTATCAACTTTCTAAGTCTTTCTGAGCAGGAGAAATCGCAAAACATAGTCATTTCTTCATTGGCGTCCAAAAACAACGCTTTTTTACACTCCTGTCTCCCTTTCTCTTGGAAACAATGACTTACATCAATTCTTTTACATAATTCTTGTTTCTCATGACATTTCTAACATTGCCCACAATTATTAACTTTCTAAGTCTTTCTGAGCAAGAGAAATCGCAAAACAGTCATTTCTTCATTGCCGTCCAAAAACAATGCTTTTTTACACTCCGGTCTCCCTTTCTCTTGGAAACAATGACTTACATCAATTCTTTTACATAATTCTTGTTTCTCATGACATTTCTAACATTGCCCACAATTATCAACTTTCTAAGTCTTTCTGAGCAGGAGAAATCGCAAAACATAGTCATTTCTTCATTGGCGTCCAAAAACAACGCTTTTTTACACTCCTGTCTCCCTTTCTCTTGGAAACAATGACTTACATCAATTCTTTTACATAATTCTTGTTTCTCATGACATTTCTAACATTGCCCACAATTATCAACTTTCTAAGTCTTTCTGAGCAAGAGAAATCGCAAAAGAGTCATTTCTTCATTGCCGTCCAAAAACAATGCTTTTTTACACTCCGGTCTCCCTTTCTCTTGGAAACAATGACTTACATCAATTCTTTTACATAATTCTTGTTTCTCATGACATTTCTAACATTGCCCACAATTATCAACTTTCTAAGTCTTTCTGAGCAGGAGAAATCGCAAAACATAGTCATTTCTTCTTTGCCGTTTAAAAACAACGCTTTTTTACACTACTGTCTCCCTTTCTCTTGGAAACAATGACTTACATCAATTCTTTTACATAATTCTTGTTTCTCATGACATTTCTAACATTGCCCACAATTATCAACTTTCTAAGTCTTTCTGAGCAAGAGAAATCGCAAAACAGTCATTTCTTCATTGGCGTCCAAAAACAACGCTTTTTTACACTCCTGTCTCCCTTTCTCTTGGAAACAATGACTTACATCAATTCTTTTACATAATTCTTGTTTCTCATGACATTTCTTACATTGCCCACAATTATCAACTTTCTAAGTCTTTCTGAGCAGGAGAAATCGCAAAACACAGTCATTTCTTCATTGCCGTCCAAAAACAATGCTTTTTTACACTCCGGTCTCCCTTTCTCTTGGAAACAATGACTTACATCAATTCTTTTACATAATTCTTGTTTCTCATGACATTTCTAACATTGCCCACAATTATCAACTTTCTAAGTCTTTCTGAGCAGGAGAAATCGCAAAACATAGTCATTTCTTCATTGGCGTCCAAAAACAACGCTTTTTTACACTCCTGTCTCCCTTTCTCTTGGAAACAATGACTTACATCAATTCTTTTACATAATTCTTGTTTCTCATGACATTTCTAACATTGCCCACAATTATCAACTTTCTAAGTCTTTCTGAGCAAGAGAAATCGCAAAACAGTCATTTCTTCATTGGCGTCCAAAAACAACGCTTTTTTACACTCCTTTCTCCCTTTCTCTTGGAAACAATGACTTACATCAATTCTTTTACATAATTCTTGTTTCTCATGACATTTCTTACATTGCCCACAATTATCAACTTTCTAAGTCTTTCTGAGCAGGAGAAATCGCAAAACACAGTCATTTCTTCATTGCCGTCCAAAAACAATGCTTTTTTACACTCCGGTCTCCCTTTCTCTTGGAAACAATGACTTACATCAATTCTTTTACATAATTCTTGTTTCTCATGACATTTCTAACATTGCCCACAATTATCAACTTTCTAAGTCTTTCTGAGCAGGAGAAATCGCAAAACATAGTCATTTCTTCATTGGCGTCCAAAAACAACGCTTTTTTACACTCCTGTCTCCCTTTCTCTTGGAAACAATGACTTACATCAATTTTTTTACATAATTCTTGTTTCTCATGAAATTTCTAACATTGCCCACAATTATCAACTTTCTAAGTCTTTCTGAGCAAGAGAAATCGCAAAACAGTCATTTCTTCATTGCCGTCCAAAAACAACGCTTTTTTACACTCCGGTCTCCCTTTCTCTTGGAAACAATGACTTACATCAATTCTTTTACATAATTCTTGTTTCTCATGACATTTCTAACATTGCCCACAATTATCAACTTTCTAAGTCTTTCTGAGCAAGAGAAATCGCAAAACAGTCATTTCTTCATTGCCGTCCAAAAACAATGCTTTTTTACACTCCGGTCTCCCTTTCTCTTGGAAACAATGACTTACATCAATTCTTTTACATAATTCTTGTTTCTCATGACATTTCTAACATTGCCCACAATTATCAACTTTCTAAGTCTTTCTGAGCAAGAGAAATCGCAAAACAGTCATTTCTTCATTGCCGTCCAAAAACATTGCTTTTTTACACTCCGGTCTCTCTTTCTCTTGGAAACAATGACTTACATCAATTCTTTTACATAATTCTTGTTTCTCATGACATTTCTAACATTGCCCACAATTATCAACTTTCTAAGTCTTTCTGAGCAGGAGAAATAGCAAAACATAGTCATTTCTTCATTGCTGTCAAAAAACAACGCTTTTTTACACTCCTGTCTCCCTTTCTCTTGGAAACAATGACTTACATCAATTCTTTTACATAATTCTTGTTTCTCATGACATTTCTAACATTGCCCACAATTATCAACTTTCTAAGTCTTTCTGAGCAAGAGAAATCGCAAAACAGTCATTTCTTCATTGCCGTCCAAAAACAATGCTTTTTTACACTCCGGTCTCCCTTTCTCTTGGAAACAATGACTTACATCAATTCTTTTACATAATTCTTGTTTCTCATGACATTTCTAACATTGCCCACAATTATCAACTTTCTAAGTCTTTCTGAGCAGGAGAAATCGCAAAACATAGTCATTTCTTCATTGGCGTCCAAAAACAACGCTTTTTTACACTCCTGTCTCCCTTTCTCTTGGAAACAATGACTTACATCAATTTTTTTACATAATTCTTGTTTCTCATGAAATTTCTAACATTGCCCACAATTATCAACTTTCTAAGTCTTTCTGAGCAAGAGAAATCGCAAAACAGTCATTTCTTCATTGCCGTCCAAAAACAATGCTTTTTTACACTCCGGTCTCCCTTTCTCTTGGAAACAATGACTTACATCAATTCTTTTACATAATTCTTGTTTCTCATGACATTTCTAACATTGCACACAATTATCAACTTTCTAAGTCTTTCTGAGCAAGAGAAATCGCAAAACAGTCATTTCTTCATTGCCGTCCAAAAACATTGCTTTTTTACACTCCGGTCTCTCTTTCTCTTGGAAACAATGACTTACATCAATTCTTTTACATAATTCTTGTTTCTCATGACATTTCTAACATTGCCCACAATTATCAACTTTCTAAGTCTTTCTGAGCAAGAGAAATCGCAAAACAGTCATTTCTTCATTGCCGTCCAAAAACAATGCTTTTTTACACTCCGGTCTCCCTTTCTCTTGGAAACAATGACTTACATCAATTCTTTTACATAATTCTTGTTTCTCATGACATTTCTAACATTGCCCACAATTATCAACTTTCTAAGTCTTTCTGAGCAGGAGAAATCGCAAAACATAGTCATTTCTTCATTGGCGTCCAAAAACAACGCTTTTTTACACTCCTGTCTCCCTTTCTCTTGGAAACAATGACTTACATCAATTCTTTTACATAATTCTTGTTTCTCATGACATTTCTAACATTGCCCACAATTATCAACTTTCTAAGTCTTTCTGAGCAAGAGAAATCGCAAAACAGTCATTTCTTCATTGCCGTCCAAAAACAATGCTTTTTTACACTCCGGTCTCCCTTTCTCTTGGAAACAATGACTTACATATATTCTTTTACATAATTCTTGTTTCTCATGACATTTCTAACATTGCCCACAATTATCAACTTTCTAAGTCTTTCTGAGCAGGAGAAATCGCAAAACATAGTCATTTCTTCTTTGCCGTCCAAAAACAACGCTTTTTTACACTCCTGTCTCCCTTTCTCTTGGAAACAATGACTTACATCAATTCTTTTACATAATTCTTGTTTCTCATGACATTTCTAACATTGCCCACAATTATCAACTTTCTAAGTCTTTTTGAGCAGGAGAAATCGCAAAACATAGTCATTTCTTCATTGCCGTCCAAAAACAACGCTTTTTTACACTCCTGTCTCCCTTTCTCTTGGAAACAATGACTTACATCAATTCTTTTACATAATTCTTGTTTCTCATGACATTTCTAACATTGCCCACAATTATCAACTTTCTAAGTCTTTCTGAGCAAGAGAAATCGCAAAACAGTCATTTCTTCATTGCCGTCCAAAAACAACGCTTTTTTACACTCCTGTCTCCCTTTCTCTTGGAAACAATGACTTACATCAATTCTTTTACATAATTCTTGTTTCTCATGACATTTCTTACATTGCCCACAATTATCAACTTTCTAAGTCTTTCTGAGCAGGAGAAATCGCAAAACACAGTCATTTCTTCATTGCCGTCCAAAAACAATGCTTTTTTAAACTCCGGTCTCCCTTTCTCTTGGAAACAATGACTTACATCAATTCTTTTACATAATTCTTGTTTCTCATGACATTTCTAACATTGCCCACAATTATCAACTTTCTAAGTCTTTCTGAGCAGGAGAAATCGCAAAACATAGTCATTTCTTCATTGGCGTCCAAAAACAACGCTTTTTTACACTCCTGTCTCCCTTTCTCTTGGAAACAATGACTTACATCAATTCTTTTACATAATTCTTGTTTCTCATGAAATTGCTAACATTGCCCACAATTATCAACTTTCTAAGTCTTTGTGAGCAAGAGAAATCGCAAAACAGTCATTTCTTCATTGCCGTCCAAAAACAATGCTTTTTTACACTCCGGTCTCCCTTTCTCTTGGAAACAATGACTTACATCAATTCTTTTACATAATTCTTGTTTCTCATGACATTTCTAACATTGCCCACAATTATCAACTTTCTAAGTCTTTTTGAGCAGGAGAAATCGCAAAACATAGTCATTTCTTCATTGCCGTCCAAAAACAACGCTTTTTTACACTCCTGTCTCCCTTTCTCTTGGAAACAATGACTTACATCAATTCTTTTACATAATTCTTGTTTCTCATGACATTTCTAACATTGCCCACAATTATCAACTTTCTAAGTCTTTCTGAGCAAGAGAAATCGCAAAACAGTCATTTCTTCATTGCCGTCCAAAAACAACGCTTTTTTACACTCCTGTCTCCCTTTCTCTTGGAAACAATGACTTACATCAATTCTTTTACATAATTCTTGTTTCTCATGACATTTCTTACATTGCCCACAATTATCAACTTTCTAAGTCTTTCTGAGCAGGAGAAATCGCAAAACACAGTCATTTCTTCATTGCCGTCCAAAAACAATGCTTTTTTACACTCCGGTCTCCCTTTCTCTTGGAAACAATGACTTACATCAATTCTTTTACATAATTCTTGTTTCTCATGACATTTCTAACATTGCCCACAATTATCAACTTTCTAAGTCTTTCTGAGCAGGAGAAATCGCAAAACATAGTCATTTCTTCATTGGCGTCCAAAAATAACGCTTTTTTACACTCCTGTCTCCCTTTCTCTTGGAAACAATGACTTACATCAATTCTTTTACATAATTCTTGTTTCTCATGAAATTGCTAACATTGCCCACAATTATCAACTTTCTAAGTCTTTCTGAGCAAGAGAAATCGCAAAACAGTCATTTCTTCATTGCCGTCCAAAAACAACGCTTTTTTACACTCCGGTCTCCCTTTCTCTTGGAAACAATGACTTACATCAATTCTTTTACATAATTCTTGTTTCTCATGACATTTCTAACATTGCCCACAATTATCAACTTTCTAAGTCTTTCTGAGCAAGAGAAATCGCAAAACAGTCATTTCTTCATTGCCGTCCAAAAACAATGCTTTTTTACACTCTGGTCTCCCTTTCTCTTGGAAACAATGACTTACATCAATTCTTTTACATAATTCTTGTTTCTCATGACATTTCTAACATTGCCCACAATTATCAACTTTCTAAGTCTTTCTGAGCAGGAGAAATCGCAAAACATAGTCATTTCTTCATTGCCGTCCAAAAACAACTCTTTTTTACACTCCTGTCTCCCTTTCTCTTGGAAACAATGACTTACATCAATTCTTTTACATAATTCTTGTTTCTCATGACATTTCTAACATTGCCCACAATTATCAACTTTCTAAGTCTTTCTGAGCAAGAGAAATCGCAAAACAGTCATTTCTTTATTGCCGTCCAAAAACAATGCTTTTTTACACTCCGGTCTCCCTTTCTCTTGGAAACAATGACTTACATCAATTCTTTTACATAATTCTTGTTTCTCATGACATTTCTAACATTGCCCACAATTATCAACTTTCTAAGTCTTTCTGAGCAGGAGAAATCGCAAAACATAGTCATTTCTTCATTGGCGTCCAAAAACAACGCTTTTTTACACTCCGGTCTCCCTTTCTCTTGGAAACAATGACTTACATCAATTCTTTTACATAATTCTTGTTTCTCATGACATTTCTAACATTGCCCACAATTATCAACTTTCTAAGTCTTTCTGAGCAAGAGAAATCGCAAAACAGTCTTTTCTTCATTGGCGTCCAAAAACAACGCTTTTTTACACTCCTGTCTCCCTTTCTCTTGGAAACAATGACTTACATCAATTCTTTTACATAATTCTTGTTTCTCATGACATTTCTTACATTGCCCACAATTATCAACTTTCTAAGTCTTTCTGAGCAGGAGAAATCGCAAAACATAGTCATTTCTTCATTGCCGTCCAAAAACAACGCTTTTTTACACTCCTGTCTCCCTTTCTCTTGGAAACAATGACTTACATCAATTCTTTTACATAATTCTTGTTTCTCATGACATTTCTAACATTGCCCACAATTATCAACTTTCTAAGTCTTTCTGAGCAAGAGAAATCGCAAAACAGTCATTTCTTCATTGCCGTCCAAAAACAATGCTTTTTTACACTCCGGTCTCCCTTTCTCTTGGAAACAATGACTTACATCAATTCTTTTACATAATTCTTGTTTCTCATGACATTTCTAACATTGCCCACAATTATCAACTTTCTAAGTCTTTCTGAGCAGGAGAAATCGCAAAACATAGTCATTTCTTCATTGGCGTCCAAAAACAACGCTTTTTTACACTCCTGTCTCCCTTTCTCTTGGAAACAATGACTTACATCAATTCTTTTACATAATTCTTGTTTCTCATGACATTTCTAACATTGCCCACAATTATCAACTTTCTAAGTCTTTCTGAGCAAGAGAAATCGCAAAACAGTCATTTCTTCATTGCCGTCCAAAAACAATGCTTTTTTACACTCCGGTCTCCCTTTCTCTTGGAAACAATGACTTACATCAATTCTTTTACATAATTCTTGTTTCTCATGACATTTCTAACATTGCCCACAATTATCAACTTTCTAAGTCTTTTTGAGCAGGAGAAATCGCAAAACATAGTCATTTCTTCATTGCCGTCCAAAAATAATGCTTTTTTACACTCCTGTCTCCCTTTCTCTTGGAAACAATGACTTACATCAATTCTTTTACATAATTCTTGTTTCTCATGACATTTCTAACATTGCCCACAATTATCAACTTTCTAAGTCTTTCTGAGCAAGAGAAATCGCAAAACATAGTCATTTCTTCATTGCCGTCCAAAAACAACGCTTTTTTACACTCCTGTCTCCCTTTCTCTTGGAAACAATGACTTACATCAATTCTTTTACATAATTCTTGTTTCTCATGACATTTCTAACATTGCCCACAATTATCAACTTTCTAAGTCTTTCTGAGCAGGAGAAATCGCAAAACATAGTCATTTCTTCATTGCCGTCCAAAAACATCGCTTTTTTACACTCCTGTCTCCCTTTCTCTTGGAAACAATGACTTACATCAATTCTTTTACATAATTCTTGTTTCTCATGACATTTCTAACATTGCCCACAATTATCAACTTTCTAAGTCTTTCTGAGCAGGAGAAATCGCAAAACAGTCATTTCTTCATTGGGGTCCAAAAACAACGCTTTTTTACACTCCTGTCTCCCTTTCTCTTGGAAACAATGACTTACATCAATTCTTTTACATAATTCTTGTTTCTCATGACATTTCTAACATTGCCCACAATTATCAACTTTCTAAGTCTTTCTGAGCAAGAGAAATCGCAAAACAGTCATTTCTTCATTGGCGTCCAAAAACAACGCTTTTTTACACTCCTGTCTCCCTTTCTCTTGGAAACAATGACTTACATCAATTCTTTTACATAATTCTTGTTTCTCATGACATTTCTTACATTGCCCACAATTATCAACTTTCTAAGTCTTTCTGAGCAGGAGAAATCGCAAAACATAGTCATTTCTTCATTGCCGTCCAAAAACAACGCTTTTTTACACTCCTGTCTCCCTTTCTCTTGGAAACAATGACTTACATCAATTCTTTTACATAATTCTTGTTTCTCATGACATTTCTAACATTGCCCACAATTATCAACTTTCTAAGTCTTTCTGAGCAAGAGAAATCGCAAAACAGTCATTTCTTCATTGGCGTCCAAAAACAACGCTTTTTTACACTCCTGTCTCCCTTTCTCTTGGAAACAATGACTTACATCAATTCTTTTACATAATTCTTGTTTCTCATGACATTTCTTACATTGCCCACAATTATCAACTTTCTAAGTCTTTCTGAGCAGGAGAAATCGCAAAACACAGTCATTTCTTCATTGCCGTCCAAAAACAATGCTTTTTTACACTCCGGTCTCCCTTTCTCTTGGAAACAATGACTTACATCAATTCTTTTACATAATTCTTGTTTCTCATGACATTTCTAACATTGCCCACAATTATCAACTTTCTAAGTCTTTCTGAGTAGGAGAAATCGCAAAACATAGTCATTTCTTCATTGGCGTCCAAAAACAACGCTTTTTTACACTCCTGTCTCCCTTTCTCTTGGAAACAATGACTTACATCAATTTTTTTACATAATTCTTGTTTCTCATGAAATTTCTAACATTGCCCACAATTATCAACTTTCTAAGTCTTTCTGAGCAAGAGAAATCGCAAAACAGTCATTTCTTCATTGCCGTCCAAAAACAACGCTTTTTTACACTCCGGTCTCCCTTTCTCTTGGAAACAATGACTTACATCAATTCTTTTACATAATTCTTGTTTCTCATGACATTTCTAACATTGCCCACAATTATCAACTTTCTAAGTCTTTCTGAGCAAGAGAAATCGCAAAACAGTCATTTCTTCATTGCCGTCCAAAAACAATGCTTTTTTACACTCCGGTCTCCCTTTCTCTTGGAAACAATGACTTACATCAATTCTTTTACATAATTCTTGTTTCTCATGACATTTCTAACATTGCCCACAATTATCAACTTTCTAAGTCTTTCTGAGCAAGAGAAATCGCAAAACAGTCATTTCTTCATTGCCGTCCAAAAACATTGCTTTTTTACACTCCGGTCTCTCTTTCTCTTGGAAACAATGACTTACATCAATTCTTTTACATAATTCTTGTTTCTCATGACATTTCTAACATTGCCCACAATTATCAACTTTCTAAGTCTTTCTGAGCAGGAGAAATCGCAAAACATAGTCATTTCTTCATTGCTGTCAAAAAACAACGCTTTTTTACACTCCTGTCTCCCTTTCTCTTGGAAACAATGACTTACATCAATTCTTTTACATAATTCTTGTTTCTCATGACATTTCTAACATTGCCCACAATTATCAACTTTCTAAGTCTTTCTGAGCAAGAGAAATCGCAAAACAGTCATTTCTTCATTGCCGTCCAAAAACAATGCTTTTTTACACTCCGGTCTCCCTTTCTCTTGGAAACAATGACTTACATCAATTCTTTTACATAATTCTTGTTTCTCATGACATTTCTAACATTGCCCACAATTATCAACTTTCTAAGTCTTTCTGAGCAAGAGAAATCGCAAAACAGTCTTTTCTTCATTGGCGTCCAAAAACAACGCTTTTTTACACTCCTGTCTCCCTTTCTCTTGGAAACAATGACTTACATCAATTCTTTTACATAATTCTTGTTTCTCATGACATTTCTTACATTGCCCACAATTATCAACTTTCTAAGTCTTTCTGAGCAAGAGAAATCGCAAAACAGTCATTTCTTCATTGCCGTCCAAAAACAATGCTTTTTTACACTCCGGTCTCCCTTTCTCTTGGAAACAATGACTTACATCAATTCTTTTACATAATTCTTGTTTCTCATGACATTTCTAACATTGCCCACAATTATCAACTTTCTAAGTCTTTCTGAGCAAGAGAAATCGCAAAACAGTCATTTCTTCATTGCCGTCCAAAAACAATGCTTTTTTACACTCCGGTCTCCCTTTCTCTTGGAAACAATGACTTACATCAATTCTTTTACATAATTCTTGTTTCTCATGACATTTCTAACATTGCCCACAATTATCAACTTTCTAAGTCTTTCTGAGCAAGAGAAATCGCAAAACAGTCTTTTCTTCATTGGCGTCCAAAAACAACGCTTTTTTACACTCCTGTCTCCCTTTCTCTTGGAAACAATGACTTACATCAATTCTTTTACATAATTCTTGTTTCTCATGACATTTCTTACATTGCCCACAATTATCAACTTTCTAAGTCTTTCTGAGCAGGAGAAATCGCAAAACATAGTCATTTCTTCCTTGCCGTCCAAAAACAACGCTTTTTTACACTCCTGTCTCCCTTTCTCTTGGAAACAATGACTTACATCAATTCTTTTACATAATTCTTGTTTCTCATGACATTTCTAACATTGCCCACAATTATCAACTTTCTAAGTCTTTCTGAGCAAGAGAAATCGCAAAACAGTCATTTCTTCATTGCCGTCCAAAAACAATGCTTTTTTACACTCCGGTCTCCCTTTCTCTTGGAAACAATGACTTACATCAATTCTTTTACATAATTCTTGTTTCTCATGACATTTCTAACATTGCCCACAATTATCAACTTTCTAAGTCTTTCTGAGCAGGAGAAATCGCAAAACATAGGTCATTTCTTCATTGGCGTCCAAAAACAACGCTTTTTTTACACTCCTGTCTCCCCTTTCTCTTGGAAACAATGACTTACATCAATTCTTTTACATAATTCTTGTTTCTCATGACATTTCTAACATTGCCCACAATTATCAACTTTCTAAGTCTTTCTGAGCAAGAGAAATCGCAAAACAGTCATTTCTTCATTGCCGTCCAAAAACAATGCTTTTTTACACTCCGGTCTCCCTTTCTCTTGGAAACAATGACTTACATCAATTCTTTTACATAATTCTTGTTTCTCATGACATTTCTAACATTGCCCACAATTATCAACTTTCTAAGTCTTTCTGAGCAGGAGAAATCGCAAAACATAGTCATTTCTTCATTGGCGTCCAAAAACAACGCTTTTTTACACTCCTGTCTCCCTTTCTCTTGGAAACAATGACTTACATCAATTCTTTTACATAATTCTTGTTTCTCATGACATTTCTAACATTGCCCACAATTATCAACTTTCTAAGTCTTTCTGAGCAGGAGAAATCGCAAAACATAGTCATTTCTTCATTGCCGTCCAAAAACAATGCTTTTTTACACTCCTGTCTCCCTTTCTCTTGGAAACAATGACTTACATCAATTCTTTTACATAATTCTTGTTTCTCATGACATTTCTAACATTGCCCACAATTATCAACTTTCTAAGTCTTTCTGAGCAAGAGAAATCGCAAAACAGTCATTTCTTCATTGCCGTCCAAAAACAACGCTTTTTTACACTCCTGTCTCCCTTTCTCTTGGAAACAATGACTTACATCAATTCTTTTACATAATTCTTGTTTCTCATGACATTTCTTACATTGCCCACAATTATCAACTTTCTAAGTCTTTCTGAGCAGGGAGAAATCGCAAAACACAGTCATTTCTTCATTGCCGTCCAAAAACAATGCTTTTTTACACTCCGGTCTCCCTTTCTCTTGGAAACAATGACTTACATCAATTCTTTTACATAATTCTTGTTTCTCATGACATTTCTAACATTGCCCACAATTATCAACTTTCTAAGTCTTTCTGAGCAGGAGAAATCGCAAAACATAGTCATTTCTTCATTGGGGTCCAAAAACAACGCTTTTTTACACTCCTGTCTCCCTTTCTCTTGGAAACAATGACTTACATCAATTCTTTTACATAATTCTTGTTTCTCATGAAATTGCTAACATTGCCCACAATTATCAACTTTCTAAGTCTTTCTGAGCAAGAGAAATCGCAAAACAGTCATTTCTTCATTGCCGTCCAAAAACAACGCTTTTTTACACTCCGGTCTCCCTTTCTCTTGGAAACAATGACTTACATCAATTCTTTTACATAATTCTTGTTTCTCATGACATTTCTAACATTGCCCACAATTATCAACTTTCTAAGTCTTTCTGAGCAAGAGAAATCGCAAAACAGTCATTTCTTCATTGCCGTCCAAAAACAATGCTTTTTTACACTCCTGTCTCCCTTTCTCTTGGAAACAATGACTTACATCAATTCTTTTACATAATTCTTGTTTCTCATGACATTTCTAACATTGCCCACAATTATCAACTTTCTAAGTCTTTCTGAGCAAGAGAAATCGCAAAACAGTCATTTCTTCATTGGCGTCCAAAAACAACGCTTTTTTACACTCCGGTCTCCCTTTCTCTTGGAAACAATGACTTACATCAATTCTTTTACATAATTCTTGTTTCTCATGACATTTCTAACATTGCCCACAATTATCAACTTTCTAAGTCTTTCTGAGCAGGAGAAATCGCAAAACATAGTCATTTCTTCTTTGCCGTCCAAAAACAACGCTTTTTACACTCCTGTCTCCCTTTCTCTTGGAAACAATGACTTACATCAATTCTTTTACATAATTCTTGTTTCTCATGACATTTCTAACATTGCCCACAATTATCAACTTTCTAAGTCTTTTTGAGCAGGAGAAATCGCAAAACATAGTCATTTCTTCATTGCCGTCCAAAAACAACGCTGTTTTACACTCCTGTCTCTCTTTCTCTTGGAAACAATGACTTACATCAATTCTTTTACATAATTCTTGTTTCTCATGACATTTCTAACATTGCCCACAATTATCAACTTTCTAAGTCTTTCTGAGCAAGAGAAATCGCAAAACAGTCATTTCTTCATTGCCGTCCAAAAACAACGCTTTTTTACACTCCTGTCTCCCTTTCTCTTGGAAACAATGACTTACATCAATTCTTTTACATAATTCTTGTTTCTCATGACATTTCTTACATTGCCCACAATTATCAACTTTCTAAGTCTTTCTGAGCAGGAGAAATCGCAAACACAGTCATTTCTTCATTGCCGTCCAAAAACAATGCTTTTTTACACTCCGGTCTCCCTTTCTCTTGGAAACAATGACTTACATCAATTCTTTTACATAATTCTTGTTTCTCATGACATTTCTAACATTGCCCACAATTATCAACTTTCTAAGTCTTTCTGAGCAGGAGAAATCGCAAAACATAGTCATTTCTTCATTGGCGTCCAAAAACAACGCTTTTTTACACTCCTGTCTCCCTTTCTCTTGGAAACAATGACTTACATCAATTCTTTTACATAATTCTTGTTTCTCATGAAATTGCTAACATTGCCCACAATTATCAACTTTCTAAGTCTTTCTGAGCAAGAGAAATCGCAAAACAGTCATTTCTTCATTGCCGTCCAAAAACAACGCTTTTTTACACTCCGGTCTCCCTTTCTCTTGGAAACAATGACTTACATCAATTCTTTTACATAATTCTTGTTTCTCGTGACATTTCTAACATTGCCCACAATTATCAACTTTCTAAGTCTTTCTGAGCAAGAGAAATCGCAAACAGTCATTTCTTCATTGCCGTCCAAAAACAATGCTTTTTTACACTCTGGTCTCCCTTTCTCTTGGAAACAATGACTTACATCAATTCTTTTACATAATTCTTGTTTCTCATGACATTTCTAACATTGCCCACAATTATCAACTTTCTAAGTCTTTCTGAGCAGGAGAAATCGCAAAACATAGTCATTTCTTCATTGCCGTCCAAAAACAACTCTTTTTTACACTCCTGTCTCCCTTTCTCTTGGAAACAATGACTTACATCAATTCTTTTACATAATTCTTGTTTCTCATGACATTTCTAACATTGCCCACAATTATCAACTTTCTAAGTCTTTCTGAGCAAGAGAAATCGCAAAACAGTCATTTCTTCATTGCCGTCCAAAAACAATGCTTTTTTACACTCCGGTCTCCCTTTCTCTTGGAAACAATGACTTACATCAATTCTTTTACATAATTCTTGTTTCTCATGACATTTCTAACATTGCCCACAATTATCAACTTTCTAAGTCTTTCTGAGCAGGAGAAATCGCAAAACATAGTCATTTCTTCATTGGCGTCCAAAAACAACGCTTTTTTACACTCCTGTCTCCCTTTCTCTTGGAAACAATGACTTACATCAATTCTTTTACATAATTCTTGTTTCTCATGACATTTCTAACATTGCCCACAATTATCAACTTTCTAAGTCTTTCTGAGCAAGAGAAATTGCAAAACAGTCATTTCTTCATTGCCGTCCAAAAACAATGCTTTTTTACACTCCGGTCTCCCTTTCTCTTGGAAACAATGACTTACATCAATTCTTTTACATAATTCTTGTTTCTCATGACATTTCTAACATTGCCCACAATTATCAACTTTCTAAGTCTTTTTGAGCAGGAGAAATCGCAAAACATAGTCATTTCTTCATTGCCGTCCAAAAACAACGCTTTTTTACACTCCTGTCTCCCTTTCTCTTGGAAACAATGACTTACATCAATTCTTTTACATAATTCTTGTTTCTCATGACATTTCTAACATTGCCCACAATTATCAACTTTCTAAGTCTTTCTGAGCAAGAGAAATCGCAAAACAGTCATTTCTTCATTGCCGTCCAAAAACAATGCTTTTTTACACTCCGGTCTCCCTTTCTCTTGGAAACAATGACTTACATCAATTCTTTTACATAATTCTTGTTTCTCATGACATTTCTAACATTGCCCACAATTATCAACTTTCTAAGTCTTTCTGAGCAGGAGAAATA
>NW_027447615.1:0-28135 GCF_038048845.1 Mixophyes fleayi | reverse complement strand
TTCAAATCATGAATCATGAATCGTGAATTTAATCATGAATAATGAATCATGAATTGAAGCAATTCATAATTCATGATTCATTTCATGATTCATGATTCATTTCATGATTAATGATTCATGATTCATGATTCAAATCATGATTCATGATTCATTTCATGATTCATGATTCATGATTTGATTCATGATTCATGATTCATGATTTGATTCATGATTCATGATTCAATTCATGATTCATGATTCATTTGATGATTCATGATTCATGATTTGATTCATGATTCATGATTTGATTCATGATTCATGATTCTATTCAGATTCATGATTCATTTGATGATTCATGATTCATGATTCAATTCATGATTTATGATTCATGAATAAATTCATGATTCATGATTCATGATTTGATTCATGATTCATAATTCATTTCATGATTCATGATTCATGATTCGATTCATGATTCATGATTCATTATTCAATTCAAGATTTATTTCATGATTCATGATTTATGATTCAATTCATGATTCATGATTCATGATTCGATTCATGATTCATGAATCATAATTCAATTGATGATTCATGATTCATGAATCATGATTCAATTCATGATTCATGATTCATTTCATGATTCATGATTCAATATATGATGCATGATTCATGATTAAATACATGATTCATGATTCATTCATGATTCATGATTCATTTCATGATTCATGATTCGATTCATGATTCATGATTTGATTCATGATTCATGATTCATGATTCATGATTCAATTCATGATTCATGATTTATAATTCATGATTCATTTCATGATTCATGATTCATTTCATGATTAATGATTCATGATTCATGATTCAAATCATGATTCATGATTTGATTCATGATTCATGATTCAATTCATGATTCATGATTCATGATTCAATTCATGATTCATGATTCATGATTTGATTCATGATTTATGATTCATGATTCAATTGATGATTCATGATTCATGATTCAATTCATGATTCATGATTCATGATTCTTACTTCAATTCATGATTTATGATTCATGAATAAATTCATGATTCATGATTCATGATTTGATTCATGATTCATGATTTGATTCATGATTCATGATTCATAATTCATTTCATGATTCATGATTCATGATTCATGATTCATTATTCAATTCAAGATTTATTTCATGATTCATGATTTATGATTCAATTCATGATTCATGATTCATGATTCGATTCATGATTCATGAATCATAATTCAATTGATGATTCATGATTCATGAATCATGATTCAATTCATGATTCATGATTCATTTCATGATTCATGATTCAATATATGATGCATGATTCATGATTAAATACATGATTCATGATTCAATTCATGATTCATGATTCATTTCATGATTCATGATTCGATTCATGATTCATGATTTGATTCATGATTCATGATTCATGATTCATGATTCAATTCATGATTCATGATTCATGATTCAATTCATGATTCATGATTCATCATTTAATTCATGATTCATGAGTCATGATTTGATTCATGATTCTTGATTCATGATTTATGATTCATGATTCAATTGATGATTTATGATTCATTTCTTGATTCATGATACATTTCTTGATTCATGATTCATGATTCAATTCATGATTTATGATTCAATTCATGATTCATGATTCATGATTTAAATCATGATTCATGAATCATGATTTGATTCATGATTCATGATTCATGATTCAATTCATGATTCATGATTCGATTCTTGATTCATGATTCAATTCATGATTTATGATTCGATTCATGATTCATGATTCAATTCATGATTCATAAGTCATGATTCAATTCATGATTTATGATTTAATTCATGATTCATGATTCATGAATCATGATTCGATTCATTATTCATGATTTATGAATCATCATTCAATTCATGATTCATGATTCATTTCATGATTCATGATTCATGATTTAATTGATGATTCATGACTCATGATTCATTTCATGATTCATGATTCATGATTCAATTCATGATTCATGATTTGATTCATGATTCATGATTTATGATTCATGATTCAATTGATGATTCATGATTCATATCATGATTCATGATTCTTGCTTCAATTCATGATTCATGATTAAATTCATGATTCATGATTCATGATTTGATTCATGATTCATGATTCATAATTCATGATTCATGATTCATGAATCATGATTCAATTCATGATTCATGATTCATTTCATGATTCGTGATTAAATTCATGATTCATGATTCATGATTCATGATTCATTTCATGATTCATGATTCGATTCATGATTCATGATTCGATTCATGATTCATGATTCAATTCATGATTTGATTCATGATTCATGATTCAATTCATGATTCATGATTTATGATTCATGATTCAATTCATGATTCATGATTCATTTCATGATTCATGATTCATGATTTAATTGATGATTCATGACTCATGATTCATTTCATGATTCATGATTCATGATTCAATTCATGATTCATGATTTGATTCATGATTCATGATTTATGATTCATGATTCAATTGATGATTCATGATTCATATCATGATTCATGATTCTTGCTTCAATTCATGATTCATGATTAAATTCATGATTCATGATTCATGATTTGATTCATGATTCATGATTCATAATTCATGATTCATGATTCATGAATCATGATTCAATTCATGATTCATGATTCATTTCATGATTCGTGATTAAATTCATGATTCATGATTCATGATTCATGATTCATTTCATGATTCATGATTCGATTCATGATTCATGATTCGATTCATGATTCATGATTCAATTCATGATTTGATTCATGATTCATGATTCAATTCATGATTCATGATTCATGAATTGAATCATAATTCATGATTCATGATTCAATTCATGATTCATGATTCATGATTTGATTCATGATTCATGATTCGTGATTCATGTTTCATAATTCATTTCATGATTCAAGATTCATGATTCATGATTTGATTCATGATTCATGAATCATGATTCAATTCATGATTCATGATTCAATTCAAAATTTAATTCCTGATTCATGATTCATGATTTAATTCATGATTCATGATTCATGATTTAATTCATGATTCATGATTCATGATTCATGATTTAATTCATGATTCATGATTCATTTCATGATTCATGATTCATGATTCAATTGATGATTGATGATTCATGATTCATGATTCATTTCATGATTCATGATTCTTGCTTCAATTCATGATTCATGATTCATGATTAAATTCATGATTCATGATTCATGATTTGATTCATGATTCATGATTCTTGCTTCAATTCATGATTCATGATTCATGATTTGATTCATGATTCATGAATCATGATTCAATTCATGATTCATTATTCAATTCAAGATTTATTTCATGATTCATGATTTATGATTCAATACATGATTCATGATTCATGATTCATGATTCATGATTCATGAATCATAATTCAATTCATGATTCATGATTCATGAATCATGATTCAATTCATGATTCATGATTCATTTCATGATTCATGATTCAATTCATGATTCATGATTCATGATTTGATTCATGATTCATGATTTGATTCATGATTCATGATTCATGATTCAATTCATGGCTCATGATTCAATTCATAATTCATGATTCATTTCATGATTCATGATTCATGATTCAATTCATGATTCATGATTCATGATTCATGATTCAATTCATGATTCATGATTCATTTTATGATTCATGATTCAATTTATGATTCATGATTCATGATTCAATTCATGATTCATAATTCATGATTCAATTCATGATTCATGATTCAATTCATGATTCATGATTCGATTCATGATTCGATTCATGATTCATGATTCATTTCATGATTCATGATTCATTTCATTAATCAAGATTCAATTCATGATTCATGATTCATAATTCATGATTCATTTCATGATTCATGATTCATTTCATGATTCATGATTCATGATTCATGATTCAATTCATGATTCATGATTCATTTCATGATTCATGGATCATGATTTGATTCATGATTCATGATTCATGATTTGATTCATGATTCATGATTCAATTCATGATTCATGATTCATTTGATGATTCATTATTTGATTCATGATTCATGATTCATGATTTGATTCATGATTCATGATTCTATTCAGATTCATGATTCATTTGATGATTCATGATTCATGATTCAATTCATGATTCATAATTCATGATTCAATTCATGATTCATGATTCATGATTTGATTCATGATTCATGATTCATGATTTATGATTCATGATTCAATTGATGATTCATGATTCATGATTCAATTCATGATTCATGATTCATGATTCTTGCTTCAATTCATGATTTATGATTCTTGAATAAATTCATGATTCATGATTTGATTCATGATTCATGATTCATAATTCATTTCATGATTCATGATTCATGATTCATGATTCATTATTCAATTCAAGGTTTATTTCATGATTCATGATTTATGATTCAATTCATGATTCATGATTCATGATTCATGATTCGATTCATGATTCATGATTCATGAATCATAATTCAATTGATGATTCATGATTCATGAATCATGATTCAATTCATGATTCATGATTCATTTCAGGATTCATGATTCAATTCATGATTCATGATTCAATATATGATGCATGATTCATGATTAAATACATGATTCATGATTCAATTCATGATTCATGATTCATTTCATGATTCATGATTCGATTCATGATTCATGATTTGATTCATGATTCATGATTCATGATTCATGATTCAATTCATGATTAATGATTCATGATTCAATTCATGATTCATGATTCATCATTTAATTCATGATTCATGAGTCATGATTTGATTCATGATTCTTGATTCATGATTTATGATTCATTTCTTGATTCATGATACATTTCTTGATTCATGATTCATGATTCAATTCATGATTTATGATTCAATTCATGATTCATGATTCATGATTTAAATCATGATTCATGAATCATGATTTGATTCATGATTCATGATTCATGATTCAATTCATGATTCATGATTCGATTCTTGATTCATGATTCAATTCATGATTTATGATTCGATTCATGATTCATGATTCAATTCATGATTCATAAGTCATGATTCAATTCATGATTTATGATTTAATTCATGATTCATGATTCATGAATCATGATTCGATTCATTATTCATGATTTATGAATCATGATTCAATTCATGGTACATGATTTATGATTCATGATTCAATTCATGATTCATGATTCATTTCATGATTCATGATTCATGATTTAATTGATGATTCATGACTCATGATTCATTTCATGATTCATGATTCATGATTCAATTCATGATTCATGATTTGATTCATGATTCATGATTTATGATTCATGATTCAATTGATGATTCATGATTCATGATTCATATCATGATTCTTGATTCTTGCTTCAATTCTTGATTCATGATTCATGATTAAATTCATGATTCATGATTTGATTCATGATTCATGATTCATAATTCATGATTCATGATTCATGATTCATGAATCATGATTCAATTCATGATTCATGATTCATTTCATGATTCGTGATTAAATTCATAATTCATGATTCATGATTCATGATTCATAATTCATAATTCATTTCATGATTCATGATTCGATTCATGATTCATGATTTGATTCATGATTCATGATTCAATTCATGATTCGATTCATGATTCATGATTCAATTCATGATTCATGATTCATGAATTGAATCATGATTCATGATTCAATTCATGATTCATGATTCATTTCATGATTCATGATTAAATTCATGATTCATGATTCATGATTTATTTTATGATTCATGATTCATGATTAAATTCATGATTCATGATTCATGATTCAATTCATGATTCATGATTCATGATTCATGTTTCATAATTCATTTCATGATTCATGATTCATGATTCATGATTTGATTCATGATTCATGATTCATGATTTAATTCATGATTCATGATTCATGATTCATGATTTAATTCATGATTCATGATTCATTTCATGATTCATGATTCATGATTCAATTGATGATTCATGATTCATGATTCATGATTCATTTCATGATTCATGATTCATAATTCAATTCATGATTCATGATTCATGATTTGATTCATGATTCATGATTCATGATTTATGATTCATGATTCAATTCATGATTCATGATTCATAATTCATTTCATGATTCTTGCTTCAATTCATGATTCATTATTCATGATTAAATTCATGATTCATGATTCATGATTTGATTCATGATTCATGATACATAATTAATTTCATGATTCATGATTCATGATTTGATTCATGATTCATGAATCATGATTCATTATTCAATTCATGATTCATGATTCAATTCAAAATTTAATTCCTGATTCATGATTCATGATTTAATTCATGATTCATGATTCATGATTTAATTCATGATTCATGATTCATGATTCATGATTTAATTCATGATTCATGATTCATTTCATGATTCATGATTCATGATTCAATTGATGATTGATGATTCATGATTCATGATTCATTTCATGATTCATGATTCTTGCTTCAATTCATGATTCATGATTCATGATTAATTTCATGATTCATGATTCATGATTTGATTCATGATTCATGATTCTTGCTTCAATTCATGATTCATGATTCATGATTTGATTCATGATTCATGAATCATGATTCAATTCATGATTCATTATTCAATTCAAGATTTATTTCATGATTCATGATTTATGATTCAATACATGATTCATGATTCATGATTCATGATTCATGATTCATGAATCATAATTCAATTCATGATTCATGATTCATGAATCATGATTCAATTCATGATTCATGATTCATTTCATGATTCATGATTCAATTCATGATTCATGATTCATGATTTGATTCATGATTCATGATTTGATTCATGATTCATGATTCATGATTCAATTCATGGCTCATGATTCAATTCATAATTCATGATTCATTTCATGATTCATGATTCATGATTCAATTCATGATTCATGATTCATGATTCATGATTCAATTCATGATTCATGATTCATTTTATGATTCATGATTCAATTTATGATTCATGATTCATGATTCAATTCATGATTCATAATTCATGATTCAATTCATGATTCATGATTCAATTCATGATTCATGATTCGATTCATGATTCGATTCATGATTCATGATTCATTTCATGATTCATGATTCATTTCATTAATCAAGATTCAATTCATGATTCATGATTCATAATTCATGATTCATTTCATGATTCATGATTCATTTCATGATTCATGATTCATGATTCATGATTCAATTCATGATTCATGATTCATTTCATGATTCATGGATCATGATTTGATTCATGATTCATGATTCATGATTTGATTCATGATTCATGATTCAATTCATGATTCATGATTCATTTGATGATTCATTATTTGATTCATGATTCATGATTCATGATTTGATTCATGATTCATGATTCTATTCAGATTCATGATTCATTTGATGATTCATGATTCATGATTCAATTCATGATTCATGATTCATGATTTGATTCATGATTCATGATTCATGATTTATGATTCATGATTCAATTGATGATTCATGATTCATGATTCAATTCATGATTCATGATTCATGATTCTTGCTTCAATTCATGATTTATGATTCTTGAATAAATTCATGATTCATGATTCATGATTTGATTCATGATTCATGATTCATAATTCATTTCATGATTCATGATTCATGATTCATGATTCATTATTCAATTCAAGATTTATTTCATGATTCATGATTTATGATTCAATTCATGATTCATGATTCATGATTCATGATTCGATTCATGATTCATGATTCATGAATCATAATTCAATTGATGATTCATGATTCATGAATCATGATTCAATTCATGATTCATGATTCATTTCAGGATTCATGATTCAATTCATGATTCATGATTCAATATATGATGCATGATTCATGATTAAATACATGATTCATGATTCAATTCATGATTCATGATTCATTTCATGATTCATGATTCGATTCATGATTCATGATTTGATTCATGATTCATGATTCATGATTCATGATTCAATTCATGATTAATGATTCATGATTCAATTCATGATTCATGATTCATCATTTAATTCATGATTCATGAGTCATGATTTGATTCATGATTCTTGATTCATGATTTATGATTCATGATTCAATTGATGATTTATGATTCATTTCTTGATTCATGATACATTTCTTGATTCATGATTCATGATTCAATTCATGATTTATGATTCAATTCATGATTCATGATTCATGATTTAAATCATGATTCATGAATCATGATTTGATTCATGATTCATGATTCATGATTCAATTCATGATTCATGATTCGATTCTTGATTCATGATTCAATTCATGATTTATGATTCGATTCATGATTCATGATTCAATTCATGATTCATAAGTCATGATTCAATTCATGATTTATGATTTAATTCATGATTCATGATTCATGAATCATGATTCGATTCATTATTCATGATTTATGAATCATGATTCAATTCATGGTACATGATTTATGATTCATGATTCAATTCATGATTCATGATTCATTTCATGATTCATGATTCATGATTTAATTGATGATTCATGACTCATGATTCATTTCATGATTCATGATTCATGATTCAATTCATGATTCATGATTTGATTCATGATTCATGATTTATGATTCATGATTCAATTGATGATTCATGATTCATGATTCATATCATGATTCTTGATTCTTGCTTCAATTCTTGATTCATGATTCATGATTAAATTCATGATTCATGATTTGATTCATGATTCATGATTCATAATTCATGATTCATGATTCATGATTCATGATTCATGAATCATGATTCAATTCATGATTCATGATTCATTTCATGATTCGTGATTAAATTCATAATTCATGATTCATGATTCATGATTCATGATTCATAATTCATTTCATGATTCATGATTCGATTCATGATTCATGATTCGATTCATGATTCATGATTCAATTCATGATTCGATTCATGATTCATGATTCAATTCATGATTCATGATTCATGAATCAATTCATGATTCATGATTCATGATTCATGATTCGATTCATGATTCATGATTCATGAATCATAATTCAATTGATGATTCATGATTCATGAATCATGATTCAATTCATGATTCATGATTCATTTCAGGATTCATGATTCAATTCATGATTCATTATTCAATATATGATGCATGATTCATGATTAAATACATGATTCATGATTCAATTCATGATTCATGATTCATTTCATGATTCATGATTCGATTCATGATTCATGATTTGATTCATGATTCATGATTCATGATTCATGATTCAATTCATGATTAATGATTCATGATTCAATTCATGATTCATGATTCATCATTTAATTCATGATTCATGAGTCATGATTTGATTCATGATTCTTGATTCATGATTTATGATTCATGATTCAATTGATGATTTATGATTCATTTCTTGATTCATGATACATTTCTTGATTCATGATTCATGATTCAATTCATGATTTATGATTCAATTCATGATTCATGATTCATGATTTAAATCATGATTCATGAATCATGATTTGATTCATGATTCATGATTCATGATTCAATTCATGATTCATGATTCGATTCTTGATTCATGATTCAATTCATGATTTATGATTCGATTCATGATTCATGATTCAATTCATGATTCATAAGTCATGATTCAATTCATGATTTATGATTTAATTCATGATTCATGATTCATGAATCATGATTCGATTCATTATTCATGATTTATGAATCATGATTCAATTCATGGTACATGATTTATGATTCATGATTCAATTCATGATTCATGATTCATTTCATGATTCATGATTCATGATTTAATTGATGATTCATGACTCATGATTCATTTCATGATTCATGATTCATGATTCAATTCATGATTCATGATTTGATTCATGATTCATGATTTATGATTCATGATTCAATTGATGATTCATGATTCATGATTCATATCATGATTCTTGATTCTTGCTTCAATTCTTGATTCATGATTCATGATTAAATTCATGATTCATGATTTGATTCATGATTCATGATTCATAATTCATGATTCATGATTCATGATTCATGATTCATGAATCATGATTCAATTCATGATTCATGATTCATTTCATGATTCGTGATTAAATTCATAATTCATGATTCATGATTCATGATTCATGATTCATAATTCATTTCATGATTCATGATTCGATTCATGATTCATGATTCGATTCATGATTCATGATTCAATTCATGATTCGATTCATGATTCATGATTCAATTCATGATTCATGATTCATGAATTGAATCATGATTCATGATTCAATTCATGATTCATGATTCATTTCATGATTCATGATTAAATTCATGATTCATGATTCATGATTTATTTTATGATTCATGATTCATGATTAAATTCATGATTCATGATTCATGATTCAATTCATGATTCATGATTCATGATTCATGTTTCATAATTCATTTCATGATTCATGATTCATGATTCATGATTTGATTCATGATTCATGATTCATGATTTAATTCATGATTCATGATTCATGATTCATGATTTAATTCATGATTCATTTCATGATTCATGATTCATAATTCAATTCATGATTCATGATTCATGATTTGATTCATGATTCATGATTCATGATTTATGATTCATGATTCAATTCATGATTCATGATTCATAATTCATTTCATGATTCTTGCTTCAATTCATGATTCATTATTCATGATTAAATTCATGATTCATGATTCATGATTTGATTCATGATTCATGATACATAATTAATTTCATGATTCATGATTCATGATTTGATTCATGATTCATGAATCATGATTCATTATTCAATTCAAGATTTATTTCATGATTCATGAATTATGATTCAATTCATGATTCATGATTCATGATTCATGATTTATGATTCAATTCATGATTCATGATTCATGATTCATAATTCGATTCATGATTCATGATTCATGAATCATAATTCAATTCATGATTCATGATTCTTGAATCATGATTCAATTCATGTTTCATGATTCATTTCATGATTCATGATTCAATTCATGATTCATAAATCATGATTTATGATTCATGATTCAATTCATGATTCATGATTCATGATTCATGAATCATGATTCAATTCATGATTCATGATTCATTTCATGATTTGTGATTAAATTCATGATTCATGATTCATGATTCATGATTCATGATTCATTTCATGATTCATGATTCGATTCATAATTCATGATTCGATTCATGATTCATGATTCAATTCATGATTCGATTCATGATTCATGATTCAATTCATGATTCATGATTCATTTCATGATTCATGATTAAATTCATGATTCATGATTCATGATTTATTTCATGATTCATGATTCATGATTAAATTCATGATTCATGATTCATGATTCAATTCATGATTCATGATTCATGATTCATGTTTCATAATTCATTTCATGATTCATGATTCATGATTCATGATTTGATTCATGATTCATGAATCATGATTCAATTCATGATTCATGATTCAATTCAAAATTTAATTCCTGATTCATGATTCATGATTTAATTCATGATTCATGATTCATGATTTAATTCATGATTCATGATTCATGATTCATGATTTAATTCATGATTCATGATTTGATTCATGATTCATGATTCATGATTTGATTCATGATTCATGATTCAATTGATGATTCATGATTCATGATTCATGATTTATGATTCATGATTTATGATTCATAATTCAATTCATGATTCATGATTCATGATTAAATTCATGATTCATGATTCATGATTTGATTCATGATTCATGATACATAATTAATTTCATGATTCATGATTTGATTCATGATTCATGAATCATGATTCAATTCATGATTCATTATTCAATTCAAGATTTATTTCATGATTCATGAATTATGATTCAATTCATGATTCATGATTCATGATTCATGATTTATGATTCAATTCATGATTCATGATTCATGATTCATGATTCGATTCATGATTCATGATTCATGAATCATAATTCAATTCATGATTCATGATTCTTGAATCATGATTCAATTCATGATTCATGATTCATTTCATGATTCATGATTCAATTCATGATTCATAAATCATGATTTATGATTCATGATTCAATTCATGATTCATGATTCATTTCATGATTCATGATTCGATTCATGATTCATGAATTATGATTTAATTCATGATTCATGATTCATGATTCAATTCATATTTCATGATTCATGATTCGATTCATGATTCATGATTCATGATTCAATTCATGATTCATGATTCAATTCATGATTCATGATTCGATTCATGATTCGATTCATGATTCAGGATTCATGATTCATGATTTGACTCATGATTCATGATTCATCAATTGAATCATGAATCATAAATCATAAATTATGAATCATGAATCATGAATCATGAATTGAATTATGATTCATGAATCATGAATCAAATCATGAATCATGAATCATGAATTGAATCATGATTCATGAATCATGAATCAAATCATGAATCATGAAATTAATTATGAATCATGAATCATGAATCAAATCATGAATCATGAATCATGAATCATAAATCATGAATCATGAATCATGAATCAAATCATGAATCATGAATTGAATCATGAATCATGAATTGAATCAGGAATCATAAATAATGAATCATGAATCATGAATCAAATCATGAATCATGAATTGAATCATGAATCATGAATTGAATCATGAATCATGAATCATGAAATGAATCATGAATCTGAATAGAATCATGAATCATGAATCAAATCATGAATCATGAATCATGAATTGAATCATGAATCATGAATCATGAAATGAATCATGAATCATGAATTGAATCATGAATCATGAATTGAATCATGAATCATGAATCATGAAATGAATCATGCATCATGAATTGAATCATGAAATGAATCATAAAATGAATCATGAATCATGAATTGAATCATGAATCATGAATCAAATCATGATTCATGAATCATGAGTCATGAATTGAATCATAAATCATGAATTGAATCATAAATCATGAATCATGAAACAAATCATGAATTGAATAATGAATCTTGAATTGAATCATGAATCATGAATTGAATCATGAATCATAAATTACGAATCATGAATCATGAATCATGAATTGAATCATGAATCATGTATTGAATCATGAATCATGAATCATGAATTGAATCATGAATCATAAATCATGAATCATGAATTGAATCATGATTCATGAATCATGAATAATGAATCGAATCATGATTCATGAATCATGAATCATGAATTAAATCATAAATCATGAATTGAATAATGAATCATGAATTGAATCATGAATCATAAATCGAATCATGAATCATGAATTTAATCATGAATCATGAAATGAATCATGAATCATGAATTGAATCATGAATTATGAATCATGAATCATGAATTGAATCATGAATCATGATTTGAATCATGAATCATATCATGAATCATGAATCGATTCATGATTCATTAATCATGAATCATAGATCGAATCATAAATTATGAATTAAATCATAAATCATAAATTATTAAATGAATCAAAAGAATCATGATATCATGAATCATGATGAATCATGAATCATGAATTGAATCATGAAACAAGAATCATGAATTATGAATCATGAATTGAATCATGAATTGAATCATGAATCATGAATTGAATCATGAATCATGAATTGAATCATAAATTGAATCATGAATCATGAATTGAATCATGAATCATGAATCATGAATCAGGAATCATTAATTGAATCATGAATCAGGAATTGAATCATGAATTATGAATCATGAATTGAACCATGAATTATGAATTGAATCATGAATCATGAATCATGAATTGAATCATGAATCATGATTTGAATCATGAATTGAATCATGAATTGAATCATGAATTGAATCATGAATCATGAATTGAATCATGAATCATGATTTGAATCATGAATCATGAATTGAATCATATATTGAATCATGAATCATGATTTGAATCATGAATCATAAATTTAATCATTATTGAATCATGAATTGAATCATGAATTGAATCATGAATCATGAATCATGAATCGAATCATGATTCATGAATCATAAATCATGAATCGAATTATGATTCATTAATCACGAATCATAAATCGAATCATAAATCATGAATTAAATCATAAATCATAAATTATTAAATGAATCAAGAATCATGAATCATGAATCATGAATTGAATCATGAATCATGAATCATGAATTCAATCATGAATCATGAATTGAATCATAAATTGAATCATGAATCATGAATTGAATCATGAATCATGAATCATGAATTGAATCATGAATCATGAATTGAATCATGAATCATGAATCATGAAATGAATCATGAATCATGAATCATGAATTTAATCATGATTCATGAATCATAAATCATGAATCGAATCATGAATTGAATCATGAATTGAATCATGAATCATGAATCATGAATCGAATCATGATTCATTAATCATGAATCATAAATCGAATCATAAATCATGAATTAAATCATAAATCATAAATCATTAAATGAATCATGAATTGAATCATGAATCATGAATCATGAATCAAATCAAAAATCATGAATCATGAATTGAATCATGAATCATGAATCATGAATCGAATCATGATTCATGAATCATGAATCATGAATCGAATCATGAATCAGGAATCTTGAATCATATCATAAATCATGAATTGAATCATAAATCATGAATCACGGAAATAAATCATAAATTGAATCATGAATCATGAATTAAATCATGAATCATGAATCATGAATCATGAGTCATGAATTGAATCATGAATCATGAATCATGAATTGAATCATAAATCATGAATCATGAATTGAATCATGAATCATGAATTGAATCATGAATTGAATCATGAATCAGGAATCAGGAATCATGAATCATTAATTGAATCATGAGTCATGAATTAAATCATGAATCATGAATTAAATCATGAATCATGAATTGAATCATGATTCATGAATCATGAATCGAATCATGAATCATGAATCATGAATCTTGAATCGAATCATAAATCATGAATTGAATCATAAATCATGAATCACGGAAATAAATCATAAATTGAATCATGAATCATGAATTAAATCATGAATCATGAATCATGAGTCATGAATTGAATCATGAATCATGAATCATGAATTGAATCATAAATCATGAATCATGAATTGAATCATGAATCATGAATTGAATCATGAATTGAATCATGAATCATGAATTGAATCATGAATAATGAATTAAATCATGAATCATGAATTGAATCATGAATCATGAATTGAATCATGAATCATGAATCATGAATTGAATCATGAATCATGAATTGAATCATGAATAATGAATCATGAATCATGAGTCATGAATTGAATCATGAATCATGAATCATGAATTGAATCATGAATCAAGAATTGAATCATGAATTGAATCATGAATCATGAATCATGAATCATGAATTGAATCAGGAATTGAATCATGAATTGAATCATGAATCATGAATTGAATCATGAATCATGAATCATGAATCATGAATAAGGAATCATAATTTAAATCATGAATCATGAATCATGAATCGAATAATGAATCATGAATCATGAATCTTGAATCGAATCATAAATCATGAATTGAATCATGAATCATGATTTGAATCATGAATCATGAATTGAATCATATATTGAATCATGAATCATGAATTGAATCATGAATCATTAATCATGAATTGAATAATGAATCATGAATTGAATCATGAACTGAAATATGAATCATGAATTGAATCATGAATCATGAATTGAATCATGAATCGAATCATGAATTAAATCATGAATCATGAATCATGAATCATAAATTGAATCATGAATCATGAATCATGATTTGAATCATGAATCATGAATTGAATCATATATTGAATCATGAATCATGAATCATGAATTGAATCATGAATTGAATCATGAATCATGAATTGAATCATGAATTGAATCATAAATCATGAATTGAATCATGAATCATGATTTGAATCAAGAATCATGAATTCAATCATGAATAATGAATTGAATCATGAATTGAATCATGAATCATGAAATGAATCATGAATCATGAATTGAATCCTGATTCATTAATTGAATCATGAATCATTAATTGAATCATGAATCATGAATCATGAATTGAATCATGAATCATGAATTGAATCATGAATTGAATCATAAATCATAAATCACGGAAATAAATCATAAATTGGATCATGAATTATGAATTAAATCATGAATCATGAATCATGAATCATGAGTCATGAATTGAATCATGATTCATGATTTCAATCATGATTTGAATCATGAATTGAATCATGAATCATGAATTGAATCATGAATCATATCATGAATCATGAATCGATTCATGATTCATTAATCATGAATCATAAATCGAATCATAAATTATGAATTAAATCATAAATCATAAATTATTGAATGAATCAAGAATCATGAATCATGAATCATGAATTGAATCATGAATCTTGAATTGAATCATGAAACATGAATCATGAATTATGAATCATGAATTGAATCATGAATTGAATCATGAATCATAAATCATGAATTGAATCATGAATCATGAATTGAATCATAAATTGAATCATGAATCATGAATTGAATAATGAATCATGAATCATGAATCAAGAATCATTAATTGACTCATGAATCATGAATCAGGAATTGAATCATGAATCATGAATCATGAATCATGAATTGAACCATGAATTATGAATTGAATCATGAATCATGAATCATGAATCATGAATTGAATCATGAATTGAATCATGAATCATGAATCATGATTTGAATCATGAATTGAATCATGAATTGAATCATGAATTGAATCATGAATCATGAATTAAATCATGAATCATATCATGAATCATGTATTGAATCATGAATCATGAATTGAATCATGAATCATGATTTGAATCATGAATCATGAATTGAATCATATATTGAATCATGAATCATGATTTCAATCATGAATCATAAATTTAATCATTATTGAATCATGAATTGAATCATGAATTGAATCATGAATCATGAATCGAATCATGATTCATTAATCACGAATCATAAATCATGAATTAAATCATAAATCATAAATTATTACATGAATCAAGAATCATGAATCATGAATTGAATCATGAATCATGAATTGAATCATGAATCATGAATCATGAATTATGAATCATAAATTGAATCATGAATTGAATCATGAATCATGAATCATGAATTGAATCATGAATCATGAATTGAATCATAAATTGAATCATGAATCATGAATTGAATCATGAATCATGAATCAGGAATCATGAATTGAATCATGAATCATGAATTGAATCATGAATCATGAATCATGAATTGAACCATGAATTATGAATTGAAACATGAATCATGAATTATGAATCATGAATTGAATCATTAATTGAATCATGAATTGAATTATGAATCATGAATTGAATCATGAATCATGAATTGAATCATGAATTGAATCATGAATCATGAGTCATGAAATGAATCATGAATCATGAATTTGATCATGTTTCATGAAATATAAATCATGAATCGAATCATGAATTGAATTATGAATTGAATCATGAATCATGAATCATGAATTGAATCATGATTCATTAGTCATGAATCATAAATCGAATCATAAATCATGAATTAAATCATAAATCATAAATCATTAAATGAATCATGAATTGATTCATGAATCATGAATCATGAATCAAATCATAAATCATGAATCATGAATTGAATCATGAATCATGAATCATGAATCGAATCATGATTCATGAATCATGAATCATGAATCATGAATCGAATCATGAGTCATGAATCATGAATCTTGAATCGAATCATAAATCATGAATTGAATCATAAATCATGAATCACGGAAATAAATCTTAAATTGAATCATGAATCATGAATTAAATCATGAATCATGAATCATGAATCATGAGTCATGAATTGAATCATGAATCATGAATCATGAATTGAATCATGAATCATGAATCATGAATTGAATCATGAATCATGAATCATGAATTGAATCATGAATCATGAATCATGAATCATGAATTGAATCATGAATCAGGAATCAGGAATCATGAATTGAATCATGAATTGAAACATGAATCATGAATTGAATCATGAATCATGAATTGAGTCATGAATCATGAATTGAATCATAAATCATGAATCATGAACTGAATCATGAATCATGAATTGAATCATGAATCATGAATCATGAATCATGAATCATGAATTGAATCATGAATCATGAATTGAATCATGAATCATGAATCCTGAATCATGAGTCGTGAATTGAATCATGAATAATAAATTAAATCATGAATAATGAATCATGAATCATGAGTCATGAATTGAATCATGAATCATGAATTGAATCATGAATTGAATCATGAATCATGAATTGAATCATGAATCAGGAATCAGGAATCAGGAATCATGGATTGAATCATGAATTGAATCATGAATCATGAATTGAATCATGAATCATGAATTGAATCATAAATCATGAATCATGAATTGAATCATGAATCATGAATTGAATCATGAATCATGAATTGAATCATGAATCATGAATTGAATCATGAATCATGAATCCTGAATCATGAGTCGTGAATTGAATCATGAATAATGAATTAAATCATGAATAATGAATCATGAATCATGAATTGAATCATGAATCATGAATTGAATCATGAATCAAGAATTGAATCATGAATTGAATCATGAATCATGAATCATGAATCATGAATTGAATCATGAATTGAATCATGAATTATGAATTGAATCATGAATTATGAATCATGAATCATGAATAAGGAATCATAATTTGAATCATGAATCATGAATCATGAATCAAATAATGAATCATGAATCATGAATCTTGAATCGAATCATAAATCATGAATTGAATCATGAATCATGATTTGAATCATGAATCATGAATTGAATCATATATTGAATCATGAATCATGAATTGAATCATGAATCATTAATTATGAATTGAATAATGAATCATGAATTGAATCATGAACTGAAATATGAATCATGAATTGAATCATGAATCATGAATTGAATCATGAATCGAATCATGAATTAATATATCTATGTCACGAAACCGGAAGTCCCCATAACCGGAAGTGATGTAGCGCTATTTTCAATATCCTGCCCAAGCACATTTTCGTTTTACTCTCATATATGGTTGGTATTTGTATGCATCTCTCACTTAGAATATCTAATTGCAAGGATTTTCTGTGTACCATATTTGCATCTTTTAGAATATCGCTAAACCGGATATGATGTCACTATGTTCAAAACCGGAAGTGACATAGCGCTGTTATAGTTAGATTTTTTTTTATTTTTTTTTCTCTTTTTTTTTTCTTTTCTTGTTTTAATGAAAGGGAAAGTAAGAACAATTATATTCATTTATTGCTTTTATGTGATATAAGTAACTGGATTTGGAATTGCTGATATATGGAAATTATGATGTTTCACCAAACTAATTGAAAGAATGCCCTTATTGGAGGGTTTGAATATAAATAGCCTATAGGAAAGATCAGTTAACTATGCACCTTGAAAAAGACCAGTTCAGGTCGAAACATGTTGGAGCTTGTTTATTGTTGATTTTAATATCTCTTACACTGAATGGATGTTTATGTTTTGGTGTACTCTGCATGGGAACCAGTTTGGAAACTTTGTGGAACCTTTACCAACTGCCTGAATATTTCATCTATCTGAGATATTTTATTTCTATTTTTTATGCTGGTGAAACATCTAAAATTCGTGTTAATGGAAATATCCCATGGATGGAGACTATATGAAAAGAAAAGACAAGTTATCTTTTGATGAGCCCATATTTCATCTGACTCTTGTGAGTACCCCACCATAGGGGGTGTCTACATATAAGAGAAGATCTTCTGTGTCTATTGAACTATTTATTTATTTATTTATTTTTTATTTTTTATTATTTTTTTTTGTTTTTTTGTTATATATATTAATTGGACTGTATTACACTATATTGTCCTTTTTTTTTTTCCTCTGTTCCATGATCACATGAATACTTGTGAGAAATAAGAATCGGAGGGTGGTCATCACAAAATTTAAGTATTATCTTTATTATTTATTTAGAAAGAATATTTAAAAGCGCCTGTAGGTCTTCATATTATTGTAATTTGTATATATGAATTGTTGGGAAGTTGTGTATATTCCCTTTGAATTCCAGCGGGCGGCTGTTAAAAGTGAAGCGCTATTTGGATTTCACATTCCGTTTTTATATCGAATCATGAATTAAATCATGAATCATGAATCATAAATCATGAATTGAATCATGATTCATGAGTCATGATTTGATTCATGATTCTTGATTCATGATTTATGATTCATGATTCAATTGATGATTTATGATTCATTTCTTGATTCATGATACATTTCTTGATTCATGATTCATGATTCAATTCATGATTTATGATTCAATTCATGATTCATGATTCATGATTCAATTCATGATTCATTTTATGATTCATGATTCAATTTATGATTCATGATTCATGATTCAATTCATGATTCATGATTCAATTCATGATTCATGATTCGATTCATGATTCGATTCATGATTCAGGATTCATGATTCATGATTTGATTCATGATTCATGATTCATCAATTGAATCATGAATCATAAATCATAAATTATGAATCATGAATCATGAATCATGAATTGAATTATGATTCATGAATCATGAATCAAATCATGAATCATGAATCATGAATTGAATCATGATTCATGAATCATGAATCAAATCATGAATCATGAAATTAATTATGAATCATGAATCATGAATCAAATCATGAATCATGAATCATGAATCATAAATCATGAATCATGAATCATGAATCAAATCATGAATCATGAATTGAATCATGAATCATGAATTGAATCAGGAATCATAAATAATGAATCATGAATCATGAATCAAATCATGAATCATGAATTGAATCATGAATCATGAATTGAATCATGAATCATGAATCATGAAATGAATCATGAATCTGAATAGAATCATGAATCATGAATCAAATCATGAATCATGAATCATGAATTGAATCATGAATCATGAATCATGAAATGAATCATGAATCATGAATTGAATCATGAATCATGAATTGAATCATGAATCATGAATCATGAAATGAATCATGCATCATGAATTGAATCATGAAATGAATCATAAAATGAATCATGAATCATGAATTGAATCATGAATCATGAATCAAATCATGATTCATGAATCATGAGTCATGAATTGAATCATAAATCATGAATTGAATCATAAATCATGAATCATGAAACAAATCATGAATTGAATAATGAATCTTGAATTGAATCATGAATCATGAATTGAATCATGAATCATAAATTACGAATCATGAATCATGAATCATGAATTGAATCATGAATCATGTATTGAATCATGAATCATGAATCATGAATTGAATCATGAATCATAAATCATGAATCATGAATTGAATCATGATTCATGAATCATGAATCATGAATTAAATCATAAATCATGAATTGAATAATGAATCATGAATTGAATCATGAATCATAAATCGAATCATGAATCATGAATTTAATCATGAATCATGAAATGAATCATGAATCATGAATTGAATCATGAATTATGAATCATGAATCATGAATTGAATCATGAATCATGATTTGAATCATGAATCATATCATGAATCATGAATCGATTCATGATTCATTAATCATGAATCATAGATCGAATCATAAATTATGAATTAAATCATAAATCATAAATTATTAAATGAATCAAGAATCATGAATCATGAATTGAATCATGAATCATGAATTGAATCATGAAACAAGAATCATGAATTATGAATCATGAATTGAATCATGAATTGAATCATGAATCATGAATTGAATCATGAATCATGAATTGAATCATAAATTGAATCATGAATCATGAATTGAATCATGAATCATGAATCATGAATCAGGAATCATTAATTGAATCATGAATCATGAATCAGGAATTGAATCATGAATTATGAATCATGAATTGAACCATGAATTATGAATTGAATCATGAATCATGAATCATGAATTGAATCATGAATCATGATTTGAATCATGAATTGAATCATGAATTGAATCATGAATTGAATCATGAATCATGAATTGAATCATGAATCATGATTTGAATCATGAATCATGAATTGAATCATATATTGAATCATGAATCATGATTTCAATCATGAATCATAAATTTAATCATTATTGAATCATGAATTGAATCATGAATTGAATCATGAATCATGAATCATGAATCGAATCATGATTCATGAATCATAAATCATGAATCGAATTATGATTCATTAATCACGAATCATAAATCGAATCATAAATCATGAATTAAATCATAAATCATAAATTATTAAATGAATCAAGAATCATGAATCATGAATCATGAATTGAATCATGAATCATGAATCATGAATTCAATCATGAATCATGAATTGAATCATAAATTGAATCATGAATCATGAATTGAATCATGAATCATGAATCATGAATTGAATCATGAATCATGAATTGAATCATGAATCATGAATCATGAAATGAATCATGAATCATGAATCATGAATTTAATCATGATTCATGAATCATAAATCATGAATCGAATCATGAATTGAATCATGAATTGAATCATGAATCATGAATCATGAATCGAATCATGATTCATTAATCATGAATCATAAATCGAATCATAAATCATGAATTAAATCATAAATCATAAATCATTAAATGAATCATGAATTGAATCATGAATCATGAATCATGAATCAAATCAAAAATCATGAATCATGAATTGAATCATGAATCATGAATCATGAATCGAATCATAAATCATGAATCACGGAAATAAATCATAAATTGAATCATGAATCATGAATTAAATCATGAATCATGAATCATGAATCATGAGTCATGAATTGAATCATGAATCATGAATCATGAATTGAATCATAAATCATGAATCATGAATTGAATCATGAATCATGAATTGAATCATGAATTGAATCATGAATCATGAATTGAATCATGAATCATGAATTGAATCATGAATCAGGAATCAGGAATCACGGATTGAATCATGAATTGAATCATGAATCATGAATTGAATCATGAATCATGAATTGAATCATGAATCATGAATTGAATCATGAATCATGAATTGAATCATGAATCATGAATTGAATCATAATTTGAATCATTAATCAGGAATCTTGAATCATGAGTCATGAATTAAATCATGAATCATGAATTGAATCATGAATCATGAATTGAATCATGAATCATGAATCATTAATTGAATCATGAGTCATGAATTAAATCATGAATCATGAATTAAATCATGAATCATGATTTGAATCATGATTCATGAATCATGAATCGAATCATGAATCATGAATCATGAATCTTGAATCGAATCATAAATCATGAATTGAATCATAAATCATGAATCACGGAAATAAATCATAAATTGAATCATGAATCATGAATTAAATCATGAATCATGAATCATGAGTCATGAATTGAATCATGAATCATGAATCATGAATTGAATCATAAATCATGAATCATGAATTGAATCATGAATCATGAATTGAATCATGAATTGAATCATGAATCATGAATTGAATCATGAATAATGAATTAAATCATGAATCATGAATTGAATCATGAATCATGAATTGAATCATGAATCATGAATCATGAATTGAATCATGAATCATGAATTGAATCATGAATAATGAATCATGAATCATGAGTCATGAATTGAATCATGAATCATGAATTGAATCATGAATCAAGAATTGAATCATGAATTGAATCATGAATCATGAATCATGAATCATGAATTGAATCAGGAATTGAATCATGAATTGAATCATGAATCATGAATTGAATCATGAATCATGAATCATGAATCATGAATAAGGAATCTTAATTTAAATCATGAATCATGAATCATGAATCGAATAATGAATCATGAATCATGAATCTTGAATCGAATCATAAATCATGAATTGAATCATGAATCATGATTTGAATCATGAATCATGAATTGAATCATTTATTGAATCATGAATCATGAATTGAATCATGAATCATTAATCATGAATTGAATAATGAATCATGAATTGAATCATGAACTGAAATATGAATCATGAATTGAATCATGAATCATGAATTGAATCATGAATCGAATCATGAATTAAATCATGAATCATGAATCATGAATCATAAATTGAATCATGAATCATGAATCATGATTTGAATCATGAATCATGAATTGAATCATATATTGAATCATGAATCATGAATCATGAATTGAATCATGAATTGAATCATGAATCATGAATCATGAATTGAATCATGAATTGAATCATAAATCATGAATTGAATCATGAATCATGATTTGAATCAAGAATCATGAATTCAATCATGAATAATGAATTGAATCATGAATTGAATCATGAATCATGAAATGAATCATGAATCATGAATTGAATCCTGATTCATTAATTGAATCATGAATCATGAATTGAATCATGAATCATGAATCATGAATTGAATCATGAATCATGAATTGAATCATGAATTGAATCATAAATCATAAATCACGGAAATAAATCATAAATTGGATCATGAATTATGAATTAAATCATGAATCATGAATCATGAATCATGAGTCATGAATTGAATCATGATTCATGATTTCAATCATGATTTGAATCATGAATTGAATCATGAATCATGAATTGAATCATGAATCATATCATGAATCATGAATCGATTCATGATTCATTAATCATGAATCATAAATCGAATCATAAATTATGAATTAAATCATAAATCATAAATTATTGAATGAATCAAGAATCATGAATCATGAATCATGAATTGAATCATGAATCTTGAATTGAATCATGAAACATGAATCATGAATTATGATTCATGAATTGAATCATGAATTGAATCATGAATCATAAATCATGAATTGAATCATGAATCATGAATTGAATCATAAATTGAATCATGAATCATGAATTGAATAATGAATCATGAATCATGAATCAAGAATCATTAATTGACTCATGAATCATGAATCAGGAATTGAATCATGAATCATGAATCATGAATCATGAATTGAACCATGAATTATGAATTGAATCATGAATCATGAATCATGAATCATGAATTGAATCATGAATTGAATCATGAATCATGAATCATGATTTGAATCATGAATTGAATCATGAATTGAATCATGAATTGAATCATGAATCATGAATTGAATCATGAATCATATCATGAATCATGTATTGAATCATGAATCATGAATTGAATCATGAATCATGATTTGAATCATGAATCATGAATTGAATCATATATTGAATCATGAATCATGATTTCAATCATGAATCATAAATTTAATCATTATTGAATCATGAATTGAATCATGAATTGAATCATGAATCATGAATCGAATCATGATTCATTAATCACGAATCATAAATCATGAATTAAATCATAAATCATAAATTATTACATGAATCAAGAATCATGAATCATGAATTGAATCATGAATCATGAATTGAATCATGAATCATGAATCATGAATTATGAATCATAAATTGAATCATGAATTGAATCATGAATCATGAATCATGAATCATGAATTGAATCATAAATTGAATCATGAATCATGAATTGAATCATGAATCATGAATCAGGAATCATGAATTGAATCATGAATCATGAATTGAATCATGAATCATGAATTGAACCATGAATTATGAATTGAAACATGAATCATGAATTATGAATCATGAATTGAATCATTAATTGAATCATGAATTGAATTATGAATCATGAATTGAATCATGAATCATGAATTGAATCATGAATCATGAATTGAATCATGAATCATTAATCATGAATTGAATAATGAATCATGAATTGAATCATGAACTGAAATATGAATCATGAATTGAATCATGAATCATGAATTGAATCATGAATCGAATCATGAATTAAATCATGAATCATGAATCATGAATCATAAATTGAATCATGAATCATGAATCATGATTTGAATCATGAATCATGAATTGAATCATATATTGAATCATGAATCATGAATCATGAATTGAATCATGAATTGAATCATGAATCATGAATCATGAATTGAATCATGAATTGAATCATAAATCATGAATTGAATCATGAATCATGATTTGAATCAAGAATCATGAATTCAATCATGAATAATGAATTGAATCATGAATTGAATCATGAATCATGAAATGAATCATGAATCATGAATTGAATCCTGATTCATTAATTGAATCATGAATCATGAATTGAATCATGAATCATGAATCATGAATTGAATCATGAATCATGAATTGAATCATGAATTGAATCATAAATCATAAATCACGGAAATAAATCATAAATTGGATCATGAATTATGAATTAAATCATGAATCATGAATCATGAATCATGAGTCATGAATTGAATCATGATTCATGATTTCAATCATGATTTGAATCATGAATTGAATCATGAATCATGAATTGAATCATGAATCATATCATGAATCATGAATCGATTCATGATTCATTAATCATGAATCATAAATCGAATCATAAATTATGAATTAAATCATAAATCATAAATTATTGAATGAATCAAGAATCATGAATCATGAATCATGAATTGAATCATGAATCTTGAATTGAATCATGAAACATGAATCATGAATTATGAATCATGAATTGAATCATGAATTGAATCATGAATCATAAATCATGAATTGAATCATGAATCATGAATTGAATCATAAATTGAATCATGAATCATGAATTGAATAATGAATCATGAATCATGAATCAAGAATCATTAATTGACTCATGAATCATGAATCAGGAATTGAATCATGAATCATGAATCATGAATCATGAATTGAACCATGAATTATGAATTGAATCATGAATCATGAATCATGAATCATGAATTGAATCATGAATTGAATCATGAATCATGAATCATGATTTGAATCATGAATTGAATCATGAATTGAATCATGAATTGAATCATGAATCATGAATTGAATCATGAATCATATCATGAATCATGTATTGAATCATGAATCATGAATTGAATCATGAATCATGATTTGAATCATGAATCATGAATTGAATCATATATTGAATCATGAATCATGATTTCAATCATGAATCATAAATTTAATCATTATTGAATCATGAATTGAATCATGAATTGAATCATGAATCATGAATCGAATCATGATTCATTAATCACGAATCATAAATCATGAATTAAATCATAAATCATAAATTATTACATGAATCAAGAATCATGAATCATGAATTGAATCATGAATCATGAATTGAATCATGAATCATGAATCATGAATTATGAATCATAAATTGAATCATGAATTGAATCATGAATCATGAATCATGAATTGAATCATGAATCATGAATTGAATCATAAATTGAATCATGAATCATGAATTGAATCATGAATCATGAATCAGGAATCATGAATTGAATCATGAATCATGAATTGAATCATGAATCATGAATTGAACCATGAATTATGAATTGAAACAA
>NW_027447614.1:0-28139 GCF_038048845.1 Mixophyes fleayi | reverse complement strand
TCATGATTCATGATTCAATTCATGATTCATAATTCATGATTCATGATTCAATTCATGATTCATGATTTAATTCATGATTCATGATTCAATTCATGATTCATGATTCAATTCATGATTCATGATTCAATTCATGATTTGATTCCTGATTTAATTCATGATTCCTGATTCGATTATGATTCATGATTCATTTCATGATTCATTATTCATGAATCAATTCATGATTCATGATTCATGATTCATGATTCAATTCATGATTCATGATTTGATTCATAATTCTTGATTCATGATTCATGATTCGATTCATGATTCATGATTCAAGATTCAATTCATAATTCATGATTCATGATTCAATTCATGATTCATGATTCATGATTGATGATTCAATTCATGATTCATGATTCAATTCATGATTTATGATTTAATTCATGATTCGATTCCTGATTCATTTCATGATTCATGATTCGATTTATGATTCTTGATTCATGATTCAATTCATGATTCATGATTCATGATTCAATTCATGATTCATGATTCATGATTCAATTCATGATTCAATTCTTTTCTTGATTAAATTCATGATTCATGATTCGATTCATGATTCATGATTCATTATTCATGATTCATGATTTGATTCATGATTCAATTCATGATTCATGATTCAAGATTCATGATTCAATTCATGATTCATGATTCGATTCATGAATCTTGATTCATGATTTGATTCATGAATCTTGATTCATGATTCATGATTCGATTCATGATTCATGATTCATGATTCAATTCATGAATCATGGTTCATGATTCAATTCATGATTCATAATTCAATTCATGATTCATGATTTATGATTCAATTCATGATTTATGATTCGATTCATGATTCATGATTCATGATTCAATTCATGATTCATGATTCAATTCATAATTCAATTCATGATTCATGATTCATGATTCAATTCATGATTCATGATTCATGATTCAATTCATGATTCATAATTCATGATTCATGATTCAATTCATGATTCATGATGCATGATTTAATTCATGATTCATGATTCAATTCATGATTCATGATTAAATTCATGATTCATGATTCAATTCATGATTTGATTCCTGATTTAATTCATGATTCCTGATTCGATTTATGATTCATGATTCATTTCATGATTCATGATTCATGAATCAATTCATGATTCATGATTCATGATTCATGATTCAATTCATGATTCATGATTTGATTCATAATTCTTGATTCATGATTACTGATTCGATTCATGATTCAATTCTTTTCTTGATTAAATTCATGATTCATGATTCAATTCATGATTCATGATTCAATTCATGATTAAATTCATGATTCATGATTCGATTTATGATTCATGATTCAATTCATGATTCATGATTCATGATTCAATTCATGATTCATGATTCATGATTCATAATTCGATCATGATTCAATTCATGATTTATGTTTCAAGATTCATGATTCAATTCATGATTCATGATTCGATTCATGATTCATGATTCATGATTCAATTCATGATTTATGATTCGATTTATGATTCATGATTCATGATTCAATTCATGATTCACGATTCGATTCATGATTCTTGATTCATGATTCATAATTCGATTCATGATTTATGATTCAAGATTCAATTCATAATTCATGATTCATGATTCAATTCATGATTCATGATTCAATTCATGATTCATGATTCATGATTTGATTTATGATTCATGATTAATGATTCAATTTATGATTCAATTCAAGATTCATGATTTGATTCATGATTCATGATTCATGATTCAATTCATATTTCATGATTCAATTCATGATTCATGATTCATTTCATGATTAATGATTCGATTCATGATTCAATTCATGATTCAATTCATGATTCGTGATTCGATTCATGATTCATGATTCATGATTCAATTCATGATTCATGATTCATGATTTAAATTATGATTCAATTCATGATTCATGATTAATGATTCAATTCATGATTCAATTCAAGATTCATGATTCGATTCATGATTCATGATTCAATTCATGATTCATGATTCGTGATTCAATTCATGATTCATGATTCATGATTCAATTCATAATTAATGATTCATGATTCATGATTCAATTCATGATTCATGATTTGATTCATAATTCTTGATTCATGATTACTGATTCGATTCATGATTCATGATTCAAGATTCAATTCATAATTCATGATTCATGATTCAATTCATGATTCATGATTCATGATTGATGATTCAATTCATGATTCATGATTCAATTCAAGATTCATGATTCAATTCATGATTCGATTCCTGATTCATTTCATGATTCATGATTCGATTCATGATTCAATTCATGATTCATGATTCAAGATTCATGATTCAATTCATGATTCATGATTCGATTCATGAATCTTGATTCATGATTTGATTCATGAATCTTGATTCATGATTCATGATTCGATTCATGATTCATGATTCATGATTCAATTCATGAATCATGGTTCATGATTCAATTCATGATTCATAATTCAATTCATGATTCATGATTCATGATATTCAATTCTGATTTATGATTCGATTCATGTTTCATAATTCATGATTCAATTCATGATTCATGATTCAATTCATAATTCAATTCATGATTCATGATTCATGATTCAATTCATGATTCATGATTCATGATTCAATTCATGATTCATAATTCATGATTCATGATTCAATTCATGATTCATGATTTAATTCATGATTCATGATTCAATTCATGATCATGATTCAATTCATGATTCATGATTCAATTCATGATTTGATTCCTGATTTAATTCATGATTCCTGATTCGATTTATGATTCATGATTCATTTCATGATTCATGATTCAATTCATGATTCATGATTTATGATTCAATTCATGATTCAATTCATGATTCATGATTTATGATTCAATTCATGATTCAATTCATGATTCATGATTCAATTCATGTTTTAATTCATGACTCATGATTCAATTCATAATTAATGATTCATGATTCATGATTCAATTCATGATTCATGATTTGATTCATAATTCTTGATTCATGATTCATGATTCGATTCATGATTCATGATTCAAGATTCAATTCATAATTCATGATTCATGATTCAATTCATGATTCATGATTCATGATTGATTATTCAATTCATGATTCATGATTCAATTCATGATTTATGATTCAATTCATGATTCGATTCCTGATTCATTTCATGATTCATGATTCGATTTATGATTCTTGATTCATGATTGAATTCATGATTCATGTATCATGATTCAATTCATGATTCATGATTCATGATTCAATTCATGATTCAATTCTTTTCTTGATTAAATTCATGATTCATGATTCGATTCATGATTCATGATTCATGATTCATGATTCATGATTTGATTCATGATTCAATTCATGATTCATGATTCAAGATTCATGATTCAATTCAGATTCATGATTCGATTCATGAATCTTGATTCATGATTTGATTCATGAATCTTGATTCATGATTCATGATTCGATTCATGATTCATGATTCATGATTCAATTCATGAATCATGGTTCATGATTCAATTCATGATTCATAATTCAATTCATGATTCATGATTTATCATTCAATTCATGATTTATGATTCGATTCATGATTCATGATTTATGATTCAATTCATGATTCATGATTCAATTCATAATTCAATTCATGATTCATGATTCATGATTCAATTCATGATTCATGATTCATGATTCAATTCATGATTCATAATTCATGATTCATGATTCAATTCATGATTCATGATTCATGATTTAATTCATGATTCATGATTCAATTCATGATTCATGATTAAATTCATGATTCATGATTCAATTCATGATTTGATTCCTGATTTAATTCATGATTCCTGATTCGATTTATGATTCATGATTCATTTCATGATTCATGATTCATGAATCAATTCATGATTCATGATTCATGATTCATGATTCAATTCATGATTCATGATTTGATTCATAATTCTTGATTCATGATTACTGATTCGATTCATGATTCAATTCTTTTCTTGATTCAATTCATGATTCATGATTCAATTCATGATTCATGATTCAATTCATGATTAAATTCATGATTCATGATTCAATTTATGATTCATGATTCAATTCATGATTCATGATTCATAATTCGATTCATGATTCAATTCATGATTTATGATTCAAGATTCATGATTCAATTCATGATTCATGATTCGATTCATGAATCTTTATTCATGATTCATGATTCGATTCATGATTCATGATTCAATTCATGATTCATAATTCAATTCATGATTCATGATTCATGATTCAATTCATGATTTATGATTCGATTCATGATTCATGATTCATGATTCAATTCATGATTCACGATTCGATTCATGATTCTTGATTCATGATTCTTGATTCATGATTCATGATTCGATTCATGATTTATGATTCAAGATTCAATTCATAATTCATGATTCATGATTCAATTCATGATTCATGATTCAATTCATGATTCATGATTCATGATTTGATTTATGATTCATGATTAATGATTCAATTTATGATTCAATTCAAGATTCATGATTTGATTCATGATTCAATTCATGATTCATGATTCATGATTCAATTCATAATTCATGATTCAATTCATGATTCATGATTCATTTCATGATTAATGATTCGATTCATGATTCAATTCATGATTCAATTCATGATTCGTGATTCATGATTCGATTCATGATTCATGATTCATGATTCAATTCATGATTCATGATTCATGATTCAAATTATGATTCAATTCATGATTCATGATTAATGATTCAATTCATGATTCAATTCAAGATTCATGATTCGATTCATGATTCATGATTCAATTCATGATTCATGATTCGTGATTCAATTCATGATTCATGATTCATGATTCATGATTCAATTCATAATTAATGATTCATGATTCATGATTCAATTCATGATTCATGATTTGATTCATAATTCTTGATTCATGATTACTGATTCGATTCATGATTCATGATTCAAGATTCAATTGATAATTCATGATTCATGATTCAATTCATGATTCATGATTCATGATTGATGATTCAATTCATGATTCATGATTCAATTCAAGATTCATGATTCAATTCATGATTCGATTCCTGATTCATTTCATGATTTATGATTCGATTTATGATTCTTGATTCATGATTCAATTCATGATTCATGATTCATGATTCAATTCATGATTCATGATTCATGATTCAATTCATGATTCAATTCTTTTCTTGATTAAATTCATGATTCATGATTCGATTCATGATTCATGATTCAATTCATAATTAAATTCATGATTCGATTTATGATTCATGATTCTATTCATGATTCATGATTCATGGTCGCTTCATGATTCATGATTCATGATTCATGATTCATGATTCGATTCATGATTCAATTCATGATTCATGATTCAAGATTCATGATTCAATTCATGATTCATGATTCGATTCATGAATCTTGATTCATGATTTGATTCATGAATCTTGATTCATGATTCATGATTCGATTCATGATTCATGATTCATGATTTAATTCATGAATCATGGTTCATGATTCAATTCATGATTCATAATTCAATTCATGATTCATGATTCATGATTCAATTCATGATTTATGATTCGATTCATGTTTCATGATTCATGATTCAATTCATGATTCATGATTCAATTCATAATTCAATTCATGATTCATGATTCATGATTCAATTCATGATTCATGATTCATGATTCAATTCATGATTCATAATTCATGATTCATGATTCAATTCATGATTCATGATTTAATTCATGATTCATGATTCAATTCATGATTCATGATTCAATTCATGATTCATGATTCAATTCATGATTTGATTCCTGATTTAATTCATGATTCCTGATTCGATTTATGATTCATGATTCATTTCATGATTCATTATTCATGAATCAATTCATGATTCATGATTCATGATTCATGATTCAATTCATGATTCATGATTTATGATTCAATTCATGATTCAATTCATGATTCATGATTCAATTCATGTTTTAATTCATGATTCATGATTCAATTCATGATTCAATTCATGAATCATGGTTCATGATTCAATTCATGATTCATAATTCAATTCATGATTCATGATTTATGATTCAATTCATGATTTATGATTCGATTCATGATTCATAATTCAATTCATGATTCATGATTTATAATTCAATTCATGATTTATGATTCGATTCATGATTCATGATTCATGATTCAATTCATGATTCATGATTCAATTCATAATTCAATTCATGATTCATGATTCATGATTCAATTCATGATTCATGATTCAATTCATGATTCATAATTCATGATTCATGATTCAATTCATGATTCATGATTCATGATTCATGATTTAATTCATGATTCATGATTCAATTCATGATTCATGATTCAATTCATGATTCATGATTCAATTCATGATTTGATTCATGATTTAATTCATGATTCCTGATTCGATTTATGATTCATGATTCATTTCATGATTCATGATTCATGAATCAATTCATGATTCATGATTCATGATTCATGATTCAATTCATGATTCATGATTCAATTCATGATTCAATTCATGATTCATGATTCAATTCATGTTTTAATTCATGATTCATGATTCAATTTATGATTCATGATTCATGATTCAATTCATGATTCAATTAATGATTCATGATTTATGATTCATGATTCGATTCATGATTCATGATTTATGATTCATGATTCAATTCATAATTCATGATTCGATTCATGATTCTTGATTCATTATTTATGATCCGATTCATGATTCATGATTTAATTCATGATTTATGATTCCTTACTGATGATTCAATTCATTAATCATGATTCATGATTCGATTCATGATTCATGATTCAATTCATGTTTCATAATTCATGATTCATGATTCAATTCATGATTCATGATTGATGATTCATTTCATGATTCATGATTCAATTCATGTTTCATAATTCATGATTCATGATTCAATTCATGATTCATGATTCTTGTTTCATGATTTAATTCATGATTCATGATTCAGTTCATGATTCATGATTCAATTCATGACTCCTGATTTATGATTCAATTCATGATTCATGATTCATGATTCATGATTCGATTCATGATTCATGATTCAATCCATGATTCATGATTCAAGATTCATGATTCAATTCATGATTCATGATTCATGATTCAATTCATGATTCATGATTCATGATTCATGATTCATGATTTAATTTATGATTCATGATTCATGGTTTGATTCATGATTAATGATTAATGATTCAATTCATGATTCAATTCAAGATTCATGATTTGATTCATGATTCATGATTCAATTCATAATTCATGATTCATGATTCATGATTCAATTCATAATTCATGATTCGATTCATGATTCAATTCATGATTGAATTCATGATTCGTGATTCATGATTTGATTCATAATTCATGATTCATGATTGAATTCATGATTCACGATTCATGATTAAAATTATGATTCAGTTCATGATTCATGATTAATGATTCAATTCATGATTCAATTCAAGATTCATGATTCGATTCATGATTCATGATTCAATTCATGATTCATGATTCAATTCATGATTCATGATTCATGATTCATAATTCAATTCATGATTCTTGATTCATGATTCATGATTCAATTCATGATTCATGATTCTTGATTCATGATTCATGATTCGATTCATGATTCATGATTCAAGATTCAATTCATAATTCATGATTGATGATTAAATTCATGATTGATGATTCATGATTGATGATTCAATTCATGATTCATGATTCATGATTGATTCATGATTCAATTCATGATTCGATTCCTGATTCATTTCATGATTCATGATTCGATTTATGATTCTTGATTCATGATTCAATTCATGATTCATGATTCATGATTCAATTCATGATTCATGATTCATGATTCAATTCATGATTCAATTCATGATTCAATTCATGATTCATGATTCTTTTCTTGATTCAATTCATGATTCATGATTCGATTCATGATTCATTATTCAATTCATGATTCAATTCATGATTCATGATTCAATTTATGATTCATGATTCAATTCATGATTCATGATTCATGATTCATGATTCATAATTCGATTCATGATTCAATTCATGATTTATGATTCAATATTCATGATTCAATTCATGATTCATGATTCGATTCATGAATCTTTATTCTTGATTCATGATTCGATTCATGATTCATGATTCAATTCATGATTCATGATTCATGATTCAATTCATGATTCAAAATTCGATTCATGATTCATGATTCATGATTCAATTCATGATTCACGATTCGATTCATGATTCTTGATTCATGATTCATGATTCGATTCATGATTTATGATTCAAGATTCAATTCATAATTCATGATTCATGATTCAATTCATGATTCATGATTCAATTCATGATTCAATTCATGATTCATGATTCATGATTTGATTTATGATTCATGATTAATGATTCAATTCATGATTCAATTCATGATTCATGATTCGATTCATGATTCATGATTCAATTCATGATTCAATTCATGATTCAATTCATGATTCATGATTCATGATTGGATTCATGATTCTTGATTCATGATTCAATTCATGATTCATGATTCATGATTTAAATTATGATTCAATTCATGATTCATGATTCATGATTAATGATTCAATTCATGATTCAATTCAAGATTCATGATTCGAATTATGATTCATGATTCAATTCATGATTCATGATTCATGATTCATGATTCAATTCATGATTCATGATTCATGATTCAATTCATGATTCATGATTCATGATTCAATTCATGATTTAGGATTCATGATTCAATTCATGATTCAATTTATGATTCATGATTCATGATTCAATTCATGATTCAATTCATGATTCATGATTCAAGATTCGATTCAAGATTCATGATTCAATTCATAATTCATGATTCATGATTCATGATTCGATTCATGATTCATGATTTATGATTCATGATTCAATTCATAATTCATGATTCGATTCATGATTCTTGATTCATTATTTATGATCCGATTCATGATTCATGATTTAATTCATGATTTATGATTCCTTACGGATGATTCAATTCATTAATCATGATTCATGATTCGATTCATGATTCATGATTCAATTCATGTTTCATAATTCATGATTCATGATTTAATTCATGATTCATGATTCAGTTCATGATTCATGATTCAATTCATGACTCCTGATTCATGATTCAATTCATGATTCATGATTCATGATTCATGATTCGATTCATGATTCATGATTCAATCCATGATTCATGATTCAAGATTCGATTCATGATTCATGATTCAATCCATGATTCATGATTCAAGATTCATGATTCAATTCATGATTCATGATTCATGATTCAATTCATGATTCATGATTCATGATTCATGATTCAATTTATGATTCATGATTCATGATTTGATTCATGATTCATGATTAATGATTCAATTCATGATTCAATTCAAGATTCATGATTTGATTCATGATTCATGATTCAATTCATAATTCATGATTCATGATTCATGATTCAATTCATAATTCATGATTCAATTCATGATTCATGATTCATGATTCATGATTCGATTCATGATTCATGATTCAATCCATGATTCATGATTCAAGATTCATGATTCAATTCATGATTCATGATTCATGATTCATGATTCGATTCATGATTCATGATTCAATCCATGATTCATGATTCAAGATTCATGATTCAATTCATGATTCATGATTCATGATTCAATTCATGATTCATGATTCATGATTCATGATTCAATTTATGATTCATGATTCATGATTTGATTCATGATTCATGATTAATGATTCAATTCATGATTCAATTCAAGATTCATGATTTGATTCATGATTCATGATTCAATTCATAATTCATGATTCATGATTCATGATTCAATTCATAATTCATGATTCAATTCATGATTCATGATTCATTTCATGATTCATTTCATGATTCATGATTCGATTCATGATTCAATTCATGATTCGTGATTCATGATTTGATTCATAATTTATGATTCATTATTCAATTCATGATTCATGATTAATGATTCAATTCATGATTCAATTCAAGATTCATGATTTGATTCATGATTCATGATTCATGATTCAATTCATGATTCATGATTCATGATTCATGATTCATGATTCAATTCATGATTCTTGATTCATGATTCATGATTCAATTCATGATTCATGATTTGATTCATGATTCTTGATTCATGATTCATGATTCGATTCATGATTCATGATTCAAGATTCAATTCATAATTCATGATTGATGATTAAATTCATGATTGATGATTCATGATTGATGATTCAATTCATGATTCATGATTCATGATTGATTCATGATTCAATTCATGATTCAATTCCTGATTCATTTCATGATTCATGATTCGATTTATGATTCTTGATTCATGATTCAATTCATGATTCATGATTCATGATTCAATTCATGATTCATGATTCTTTTCTTGATTCAATTCATGATTCATGATTAAATTCATGATTCATGATTCATGATTCAATTCATGATTCAATTCATGATTCAATTCATGATTCATGATTCTTTTCTTGATTCAATTCATGATTCATGATTAAATTCATGATTCATGATTCATGATTCAATTCATGATTCAATTCATGATTCATGATTCTTTTCTTGATTCAATTCATGATTCATGATTCGATTCATGATTCATGATTCAATTCATCATTCAATTCATGATTCATGATTCGATTTATGATTCATGATTCAATTCATGATTCATGATTCATGATTCAATTCATGATTTATGATTTAAGATTCATGATTCAATTCATGATTCATGATTCGATTCATGAATCTTTATTCATGATTCATGATTCGATTCATGATTCATGATTCATGATTCAATTCATGATTCATGATTCATGATTCAATTCATGATTCATAATTCAATTCATGATTCATGATTCATGATTCGATTCATATTTCATGATTCATGATTCAAGATTCGATTCATGATTCTTGATTCATGATTCATGATTCGATTCATGATTTATGATTCAAGATTCAATTCATAATTCATGATTCATGATTCAATTCATGATTCATGATTCAATTCATGATTCAATTCATGATTCATTTTTCATGATTTGATTTATGATTCATGATTAATGATTCAATTTATGATTTAATTCAAGATTCATGCTTTGATTCATGATTCAATTCATGATTCATGATTCATGATTCAATTCATAATTCATGATTCAATTCATGATTCATGATTCATGATTCAATTCATAATTCATGATTCAATTCATGATTCATGATTCATTTCATGATTAATGATTCGATTCATGATTCAATTCATGATTCAATTCATGATTCGTGATTCATGATTCGATTCATGATTCATGATTCATGATTCAATTCATGATTCAAATTATGATTCAATTCATGATTCATGATTAATGATTCAATTAATGATTCAATTCAAGATTCATGATTCGATTCATGAATCATGATTCAATTCATGATTCATGATTCGTGATTCAATTCATGATTCATGATTCATGATTCATGATTCAATTCATAAATTAATGATTCATGATTCATGATTCAATTCATAATTAATGATTCATGATTCATGATTCAATTCATGATTCATGATTTGATTCATAATTCTTGATTCATGATTACTGATTCGATTCATGATTCATGATTCAAGATTCAATTCATAATTCATGATTCATGATTCAATTCATGATTCATGATTCATGATTGATGATTCAATTCATGATTCATGATTCAATTCATGATTCATGATTCAATTCATGATTCGATTCCTGATTCATTTCATGATTCATGATTTGATTTATGATTCTTGATTCATGATTCAATTCATGATTCATGATTCATGATTCAATTCATGATTCATGATTCATGATTCAATTCATGATTCAATTCTTTTCTTGATTAAATTCATGATTCATGATTCGATTCATGATTCATGATTCAATTCATGATTAAATTCATGATTCATGATTCATGATTCATGATTCAATTCATGATTCATGATTCAATTCATGATTCATGATTCATGATTCATGATTCAATTCATGATTCATGATTCATGATTCAATTCATGATTCAATTCATGATTCATGATTCAATTCATGTTTTAATTCATGATTCATGATTCAATTTATGATTCATGATTCATGATTCATGATTCAATTCATGATTCATGATTCATGATTCATGATTCAATTCATGATTCAATTCATGATTCAATTCATGATTCATGATTCTTTTCTTGATTCAATTCATGATTCATGATTCGATTCATGATTCATGATTCAATTCATCATTCAATTCATGTTTCATGATTCGATTTATGATTCATGATTCAATTCATGATTCATGATTCATGATTCAATTCATGATTTATGATTTAAGATTCATGATTCAATTCATGATTCATGATTCGATTCATGAATCTTTATTCATGATTCATGATTCGATTCATGATTCATGATTCATGATTCAATTCATGATTCATGATTCATGATTCAATTCATGATTCATAATTCAATTCATGATTCATGATTCATGATTCAATTCATGATTTATGATTCGATTCATATTTCATGATTCATGATTCAAGATTCGATTCATGATTCTTGATTTATGATTCATGATTCGATTCATGATTTATGATTCAAGATTCAATTCATAATTCATGATTCATGATTCAATTCATGATTCATGATTCAATTCATGATTCAATTCATGATTCATGATTCATGATTTGATTTATGATTCATGATTAATGATTCAATTTATGATTTAATTCAAGATTCATGCTTTGATTCATGATTCAATTCATGATTCATGATTCATGATTCAATTCATAATTCATGATTCAATTCATGATTCATGATTCATGATTCAATTCATAATTCATGATTCAATTCATGATTCATGATTCATTTCATGATTAATGATTCGATTCATGATTCAATTCATGATTCAATTCATGATTCGTGATTCATGATTCGATTCATGATTCATGATTCATGATTCAATTCATGATTCATGATTCATGATTCAAATTATGATTCAATTCATGATTCATGATTAATGATTCAATTAATGATTCAATTCAAGATTCATGATTCGATTCATGAATCATGATTCAATTCATGATTCATGATTCGTGATTCAATTCATGATTCATGATTCATGATTCAATTCATAATTAATGATTCATGATTCATGATTCAATTCATGATTCATGATTTGATTCATAATTCTTGATTCATGATTACTGATTCGATTCATGATTCATGATTCAAGATTCAATTCATAATTCATGATTCATGATTCAATTCATGATTCATGATTCATGATTGATGATTCAATTCATGATTCATGATTCAATTCATGATTCATGATTCAATTCATGATTCGATTCCTGATTCATTTCATGATTCATGATTTGATTTATGATTCTTGATTCATGATTCAATTCATGATTCATGATTCATGATTCAATTCATGATTCATGATTCATGATTCAATTCATGATTCAATTCTTTTCTTGATTAAATTCATGATTCATGATTCGATTCATGATTCATGATTCAATTCATGATTAAATTCATGATTCATGATTCGATTTATGATTCATGATTCAATTCATGATTCATGATTCATGATTCAATTCATGATTCATGATTCATGATTCATGATTCAATTCATGATTCATGATTCATGATTCAATTCATGATTCGATTCATGATTCATGATTTATGATTCATGATTCAATTCATAATTCATGATTCGATTCATGATTCTTGATTCATTATTTATGATCCGATTCATGATTCATGATTTAATTCATGATTTATGATTCCTTACTGATGATTCAATTCATTAATCATGATTCATGATTCGATTCATGATTCATGATTCAATTCATGTTTCATAATTCATGATTCATGATTCAATTCATGATTCATGATTGATGATTCATTTCATGATTCATGATTCAATTCATGTTTCATAATTCATGATTCATGATTCAATTCATGATTCATGATTCTTGTTTCATGATTTAATTCATGATTCATGATTCAGTTCATGATTCATGATTCAATTCATGACTCCTGATTCATGATTCAATTCATGATTCATGATTCATGATTCATGATTCGATTCATGATTCATGATTCAATCCATGATTCATGATTCAAGATTCATGATTCAATTCATGATTCATGATTCATGATTCAATTCATGATTCATGATTCATGATTCATGATTCATGATTCGATTCATGATTCATGATTCAATCCATGATTCAAGATTCATGATTCAATTCATGATTCATGATTCATGATTCAATTCATGATTCATGATTCATGATTCATGATTCATGATTTAATTTATGATTCATGATTCATGGTTTGATTCATGATTCATGATTAATGATTCAATTCATGATTCAATTCAAGATTCATGATTTGATTCATGATTCATGATTCAATTCATAATTCATGATTCATGATTCATGATTCAATTCATAATTCATGATTTAATTCATGATTCATGATTCATGATTCATTTCATGATTCATGATTCGATTCATGATTCACGATTCATGATTAAAATTATGATTCAGTTCATGATTCATGATTAATGATTCAATTCATGATTCAATTCAAGATTCATGATTCGATTCATGATTCATGATTCAATTCATGATTCATGATTCAATTCATGATTCATGATTCATGATTCATGATTCAATTCATGATTCTTGATTCATGATTCATGATTGAATTCATGATTCATGATTCTTGATTCATGATTCATAATTCATGATTCATGATTGAATTCATGATTCACGATTCATGATTAAAATTATGATTCAGTTCATGATTCATGATTAATGATTCAATTCATGATTCAATTCAAGATTCATGATTCGATTCATGATTCATGATTCAATTCATGATTCATGATTCAATTCATGATTCATGATTCATGATTCATGATTCAATTCATGATTCTTGATTCATGATTCATGATTCAATTCATGATTCATGATTCTTGATTCATGATTCATGATTCGATTCATGATTCATGATTCAAGATTCAATTCATAATTCATGATTGATGATTAAATTCATGATTGATGATTCATGATTGATGATTCAATTCATGATTCATGATTCATGATTGATTCATGATTCAATTCATGATTCATGATTCGATTTATGATTCTTGATTCATGATTCAATTCATGATTCATGATTCATGATTCAATTCATGATTCATGATTCATGATTCAATTCATGATTCAATTCATGATTCAATTCATGATTCATGATTCTTTTCTTGATTCAATTCATGATTCATGATTCGATTCATGATTCATGATTCAATTAATGATTCAATTCATGATTCATGATTCAATTTATGATTCATGATTCAATTCATGATTTATGATTCAAGATTCATGATTCAATTCATGATTCATGATTCGATTCATGAATCTTTATTCATGATTCATGATTCGATTCATGATTCATGATTCATGATTCAATTCATGATTCATGATTCATGATTCAATTCATGATTCATAATTCAATTCATGATTCATGATTCATGATTCAATTCATGATTTATGATTCGATTCATGATTCATGATTCATGATTCAATTCATGATTCACGATTCGATTCATGATTCTTGATTCATGATTCATGATTCGATTCATGATTTATGATTGAAGATTCAATTCATAATTCATAATTCATGATTCAATTCATGATTAATGATTCAATTCATGATTCAATTCATGATTCATGATTCATGATTTGATTTATGATTCATGACTAATGATTCAATTCATGATACAATTCATGATTCATAATTCGATTCATGATTCATGATTCAATTCATGATTCAATTCATGATTCAATTCATGATTCATGATTCATGATTGGATTCATGATTCTTGATTCATGATTCAATTCATGATTCATGATTCATGATTTAAATTATGATTCAATTCATGATTCATGATTCATGATTCATGATTCAATTCATGATTCAATTCAAGATTCATGATTCGAATTATGATTCATGATTCAATTCATGATTCATGATTCATGATTCATGATTCAATTCATGATTCATGATTCATGATTCATGATTCAATTCATGATTCATGATTCATGATTCATGATTCAATTCATGATTTAGGATTCATGATTCAATTCATGATTCAATTTATGATTCATGATTCATGATTCAATTCATGATTCAATTCATGATTCATGATTCAAGATTCGATTCAAGATTCATGATTCAATTCATAATTCATGATTCATGATTCATGATTCGATTCATGATTCATGATTTATGATTCATGATTCAATTCATAATTCATGATTCGATTCATGATTCTTGATTCATTATTTATGATCCGATTCATGATTCATGATTTAATTCATGATTTATGATTCCTTATGGATGATTCAATTCATTAATCATGATTCATGATTCGATTCATGATTCATGATTCAATTCATGTTTCATAATTCATGATTCATGATTTAATTCATGATTCATGATTCAGTTCATGATTCATGATTCAATTCATGACTCCTGATTCATGATTCAATTCATGATTCATGATTCATGATTCATGATTCGATTCATGATTCATGATTCAATCCATGATTCATGATTCAAGATTCATGATTCAATTCATGATTCATGATTCATGATTCAATTCATGATTCATGATTCATGATTCATGATTCATGATTCAATTTATGATTCATGATTCATCATTTGATTCATGATTCATGATTAATGATTCAATTCATGATTCAATTCAAGATTCATGATTTGATTCATGATTCATGATTCAATTCATAATTCATGATTCATGATTCAATTCATAATTCATGATTCAATTCATGATTCATGATTCATGATTCATTTCATGATTCATGATTCGATTCATGATTCAATTCATGATTCAATTCATGATTCGTGATTCATGATTTGATTCATAATTTATGATTCATGATTCAATTCATGATTCATGATTAAAATTATGATTCAGTTCATGATTCATGATTAATGATTCAATTCATGATTCAATTCAAGATTCATGATTCGATTCATGATTCATGATTAATGATTCAATTCATGATTCATGATTCATGATTCATGATTCAATTCATGATTCTTGATTCATGATTCATGATTCAATTCATGATTCATGATTTGATTCATGATTCTTGATTCATGATTCATGATTCGATTCATGATTCATGATTCAAGATTCAATTCATAATTCATGATTGATGATTAAATTCATGATTGATGATTCATGATTGATGATTCAATTCATGACTCATGATTCATGATTGATTCATGATTCAATTCATGATTCAATTCCTGATTCATTTCATGATTCATGATTCGATTTATGATTCTTGATTCATGATTCAATTCATGATTCATGATTCATGATTCAATTCATGATTCATGATTCATGATTCAATTCATGATTCAATTCATGATTCAATTCATGATTCATGATTCTTTTCTTGATTCAATTCATGATTCATGATTCAATTCATGATTCATGATTCATGATTCAATTCATGATTCAATTCATGATTCAATTCATGATTCATGATTCAAGATTCATAATTCAATTCATGATTCATGATTCGATTCATGAATCTTGATTCATGATTCATGATTCGATTCATGATTTATGATTCAATTCATGATTCATGATTCATGATTTATGATTTAATTCATATTATCTGATTCATGATTCATGATTCATGATTCATGATTCATGATTTAATTCATGATTCATGATTCATGATTCAATTCATGATTCAATTCATGATTCAATTCATGATTCATGATTCAATTCATGATTCATGATTCATGATTCCTGATTCGATTCATGATTCAATTCATGATTCATAATTCATGATTCATGATTCAATTCATGATTCATGATTCTATTCATGATTCAATTCATGATTCAATTCATGATTCATGATTCATGATTCGATTCATGATTCAATTAAAGATTCATGATTCGATTCATGATTCATGATTCGATTCATGATTCATTTCATGATTCATGATTTGATTCATGATTCAATTCATGATTCATGATTCATGATTCATGATTCAATTCATGATTTATGATTCGATTCATGATTCATGATTCAATTCATGATTCATGATTCATGATTTATGATTCGATTCATGATTCATGATTCAATTCATGATTTATGATTCAATTCATGATTCATGATTCATGATTCAAGATTTAATTCATAATTCATAATTCATGATTCAATTCATGATTCATGATTCATGATTCAATTCATGATTCATGATTCAATTCATTATTCGATTCCTGATTCATTTCATGATTCATGATTCGATTTATGATTCTTGATTCATGATTCAATTCATGATTCATGATTCATGATTGAATTCATGATTCATGATTAATGATTCAATTCATGATTTAATTCATGATTCAATTCATGATTCATGATTCATTTCCTGATTCAATTCATGATTCATGATTCGATTCATGATTCATGATTCGATTCATGATTCATGATTTAATTCATGATTCAATTCATGATTCATGATTCAATTCATGATTCATGATTCATGATTCGATTCATGATTCATGATTCAATTCATGATTCATGATTTAAGATTCATGATTCAATTCATGATTCATGATTCATGATTCAATTGATGATTCATGATTCATGATTCAATTCATGATTCATGATTCAATTCATGATTCATGATTCAAGATTCATAATTCAATTCATGATTCATGATTCGATTCATGAATCTTGATTCATGATTCATGATTCGATTCATGATTCATGATTCAATTCATGATTCATGATTTATGATTCAATTCATGATTCATGATTCATGATTCAATTCATGATTTATGATTCAATTCATGATTCATGATTCATGATTCAATTCATGATTCATGATTCATGATTCAATTCATGATTCAATTCATGATTCATGAATCAATTTATGATTCATGATTCATGATTTATGATTCAATTCATGATTGATGATTCATGATTTAATTCATGATTAATGATTCATGATTCAATTCATAATTCAATTCATGATTCATAAATCAATTTATGATTCATGATTCATGATTCATGATTGAAATAATGATTCATGATTCATGATTCTTGTTTCGATTCATGATTCATGATTCAAAACATGATTCATGAATCATGATTCAATTCATGATTCGATTCCTGATTCAATTCATGATTCATGATTCGATTTATGATTCATGATTCATAAATTCAATTCATGATTCATGATTCAATTCAAGATTCATGATTCATGATTCAAATAATGATTCAATTCAAGATTCTTGATTCGATTCATGATTCATGATTCGATTCATGATTCATGATTCATGATTCAATTCATGATTCATGATTCGAATCATGATTCTTAATTCATGATTCATGATTCGATTCATGATTCATGATTCAAGATGCAATTCATAATTCATGATTCATGATTCAATTCATAATTCATGCTTCATGATTAATGATTCAATTCATGATTCATGATTCGATTCCTGATTTATGATTCAATTCATGATTCGATTCCTGATTTATTTCATGATTCATGATTCGATTTATGATTCTTGATTCATGACTCGATTCATGATTCATGATTAGTGATTCAATTCATGATTCAATTCATGATTCAATTCATGATTCATGATTCAATTCATGATTCAATTCATGATTCATGATTCGATTCATGATTCATGATTCGATTCATGATTCATGATTCAATTCATGATTCATGTTTTATGATTCAATTCATGATTCATGATTCATGATTCGATTCATGATTCATGATTCGATTCATGATTCATGATTCATGATTATATTCATGATTCATGATTCATTATTCAATTCATGATTCATGATTCATGATTCATGATTTAATTCATAATTCATGATTCAATTCATGATTCAATTCATGATTCATGAATCAATTTATGATTCATGATTCATGATTCAATTCATGATTCATTATTAATGATTCCTGATTCGATTCATGATTCATGATTCAATTCATGATTCATGATTCAATTCATGATTCATGATTTATGATTCATGATTCAATTCATGATTCATGATTCAAGATTCATGATTCAATTCATGATTCATGATTCGATTCATGAATCTTGATTCATGATTCATGATTCGAATCATGATTCATGATTCATGATTCAATTCATGATTCATTATTCATGATTCAATTCATGATTAATGATTCAATTCATGATTCATGATTCAATTCATGATTTATGATTTGATTCATGATTCATGATTCATGATTCAATTCATGATTCATGATTCATGATTTATTTTATGATTAATGATTCATGATTCATGATTCATGATTTATTTCATGATTAATGATTCATGATTCAATTCATGATTTAATTCATGATTCATGAATCAATTTATGATTCATGATTCATGATTTATGATTCAATTCATGATTCATGATTCATGATTCAATTCGTGATTCATGATTCATGATTCATGATTTATTTTATGATTAATAATTCATGATTCATGATTCATGATTTATTTCATGATTAATGATTCATGATTCAATTCATGATTCAATTCATGATTCATGAATCAATTTATGATTCATGATTCATGATTTATGATTCAATTCATGATTCATGATTCATGATTTTATTCATGATTAATGATTCATGATTCAATTCATGATTCAAGTCATGATTCATGAATCAATTTATGATTCATGATTCATGATTCATGATTCAATTCATGATTCATGATTCATGATTCAATTCATGATTCATGATTTATGATTCATGATTCAATTCATGATTCATGATTCAATTCATGATTCGATTCCTGAATTAATTCATGATTCATGATTCAATTCATGATTCATGATTCATGATTCAATTCATGATTCATGATTTATGATTCAATTCATGATTCATGATTTATGATTCATGATTCAATTCATGATTCATGATTCAATTCATGATTCGATTCCTGATTCAATTCATGATTCATGATTCAATTCATGATTCATGATTCATGATTCAATTCATGATTCATGATTCGATTCATGATTCATGATTCGATTCATGATTCATGATTCAATTCATGATTCATGTTTTATGATTCAATTCATGATTCATGATTCATGATTCGATTCATGATTCATGATTCGATTCATGATTCATGATTCATGATTCATGATTATATTCATGATTCATGATTCATTATTCAATTCATGATTCATGATTCATGATTCATGATTTAATTCATAATTCATGATTCAATTCATGATTCAATTCATGATTCATGAATCAATTTATGATTCATGATTCATGATTCAATTCATGATTCATTATTAATGATTCCTGATTCGATTCATGATTCATGATTCAATTCATGATTCATGATTCAATTCATGATTCATGATTTATGATTCATGATTCAACTCATGATTCATGATTCAAGATTCATGATTCAATTCATGATTCATGATTCGATTCATGAATCTTGATTCATGATTCATGATTCGAATCATGATTCATGATTCATGATTCAATTCATGATTCATTATTCATGATTCAATTCATGATTAATGATTCAATTCATGCTTCATGATTCAATTCATGATTTATGATTTGATTCATGATTCATGATTCATGATTCAATTCATGATTCATGATTCATGATTTATTTTATGATTAATGATTCATGATTCATGATTCATGATTTATTTCATGATTAATGATTCATGATTCAATTCATGATTTAATTCATGATTCATGAATCAATTTATGATTCATGATTCATGATTTATGATTCAATTCATGATTAATGATTCATGATTCAATTCATGATTCAATTCATGATTCATGATTCATGATTCATGATTCAATTCGTGATTCATGATTCATGATTCATGATTTATTTTATGATTAATAATTCATGATTCATGATTCATGATTTTATTCATGATTAATGATTCATGATTCAATTCATGATTCAAGTCATGATTCATGAATCAATTTATGATTCATGATTCATGATTCATGATTCAATTCATGATTCATGATTTAATTCATGATTCATGATTTATGATTCATGATTCAATTCATGATTCAATTCATGATTCATGAATCAATTTATGATTCATGATTCATGATTTATGATTCAATTCATGATTCATGATTCATGATTTTATTCATGATTAATGATTCATGATTCAATTCATGATTCAAGTCATGATTCATGAATCAATTTATGATTCATGATTCATGATTCATGATTCATTTCATGATTCATGATTCATGATTCAATTCATGATTCATGATTTATGATTCATGATTCAATTCATGATTCATGATTCAATTCATGATTCGATTCCTGATTCAATTCATGATTCATGATTCAATTCATGATTCATGATTCATGATTCAATTCATGATTCATGATTTATGATTCAATTCATGATTCATGATTTATGATTCATGATTCAATTCATGATTCATGATTCAATTCATGATTCGATTCCTGATTCAATTCATGATTCATGATTCAATTCATGATTCATGATTCATGATTCAATTCATGATTCATGATTCGATTCATGATTCATGATTCGATTCATGATTCATGATTCAATTCATGATTCATGTTTTATGATTCAATTCATAATTCATGATTCATGATTCGATTCATGATTCATGATTCGATTCATGATTCATGATTCATGATTCATGATTCATGATTCATGATTATATTCATGATTCATGATTCATTATTCAATTCATGATTCATGATTCATGATTCATGATTTAATTCATAATTCATGATTCAATTCATGATTCAATTCATGATTCATGAATCAATTTATGATTCATGATTCATGATTCAATTCATGATTCATTATTAATGATTCCTGATTCGATTCATGATTCATGATTCAATTCATGATTCATGATTCAATTCATGATTCATGATTTATGATTCATGATTCAATTCATGATTCATGATTCAAGATTCATGATTCAATTCATGATTCATGATTCGATTCATGAATCTTGATTCATGATTCATGATTCGATTCATGATTCATGATTCAATTCATGATTCATGATTTATGATTCAATTCATGATTCATGATTCATGATTCAATTCATGATTTATGATTCAATTCATGATTCATGATTCATGATTCAATTCATGATTCATGATTCATGATTCAATTCATGATTCAATTCATGATTCATGAATCAATTTATGATTCATGATTCATGATTTATGATTCAATTCATGATTGATGATTCATGATTTAATTCATGATTAATGATTCATGATTCAATTCATAATTCAATTCATGATTCATAAATCAATTTATGATTCATGATTCATGATTCATGATTGAAATAATGATTCATGATTCATGATTCATGTTTCGATTCATGATTCATGATTCAAAACATGATTCATGAATCATGATTCAATTCATGATTCGATTCCTGATTCAATTCATGATTCATGATTCGATTTATGATTCATGATTCATAAATTCAATTCATGATTCATGATTCAATTCAAGATTCATGATTCATGATTCAAATAATGATTCAATTCAAGATTCTTGATTCGATTCATGATTCATGATTCGATTCATGATTCATGATTCATGATTCAATTCATGATTCATGATTCGAATCATGATTCTTAATTCATGATTCATGATTCGATTCATGATTCATGATTCAAGATGCAATTCATAATTCATGATTCATGATTCAATTCATAATTCATGCTTCATGATTAATGATTCAATTCATGATTCATGATTCGATTCCTGATTTATGATTCAATTCATGATTCGATTCCTGATTTATTTCATGATTCATGATTCGATTTATGATTCTTGATTCATGACTCGATTCATGATTCATGATTAGTGATTCAATTCATGATTCAATTCATGATTCAATTCATGATTCATGATTCAATTCATGATTCAATTCATGATTCATGATTCGATTCATGATTCATGATTCGATTCATGATTCATGATTCAATTCATGATTCATGTTTTATGATTCAATTCATGATTCATGATTCATGATTCGATTCATGATTCATGATTCGATTCATGATTCATGATTCATGATTATATTCATGATTCATGATTCATTATTCAATTCATGATTCATGATTCATGATTCATGATTTAATTCATAATTCATGATTCAATTCATGATTCAATTCATGATTCATGAATCAATTTATGATTCATGATTCATGATTCAATTCATGATTCATTATTAATGATTCCTGATTCGATTCATGATTCATGATTCAATTCATGATTCATGATTCAATTCATGATTCATGATTTATGATTCATGATTCAATTCATGATTCATGATTCAAGATTCATGATTCAATTCATGATTCATGATTCGATTCATGAATCTTGATTCATGATTCATGATTCGAATCATGATTCATGATTCATGATTCAATTCATGATTCATTATTCATGATTCAATTCATGATTAATGATTCAATTCATGATTCATGATTCAATTCATGATTTATGATTTGATTCATGATTCATGATTCATGATTCAATTCATGATTCATGATTCATGATTTATTTTATGATTAATGATTCATGATTCATGATTCATGATTTATTTCATGATTAATGATTCATGATTCAATTCATGATTTAATTCATGATTCATGAATCAATTTATGATTCATGATTCATGATTTATGATTCAATTCATGATTCATGATTCATGATTCAATTCGTGATTCATGATTCATGATTCATGATTTATTTTATGATTAATAATTCATGATTCATGATTCATGATTTATTTCATGATTAATGATTCATGATTCAATTCATGATTCAATTCATGATTCATGAATCAATTTATGATTCATGATTCATGATTTATGATTCAATTCATGATTCATGATTCATGATTTTATTCATGATTAATGATTCATGATTCAATTCATGATTCAAGTCATGATTCATGAATCAATTTATGATTCATGATTCATGATTCATGATTCAATTCATGATTCATGATTCATGATTCAATTCATGATTCATGATTTATGATTCATGATTCAATTCATGATTCATGATTCAATTCATGATTCGATTCCTGAATTAATTCATGATTCATGATTCAATTCATGATTCATGATTCATGATTCAATTCATGATTCATGATTTATGATTCAATTCATGATTCATGATTTATGATTCATGATTCAATTCATGATTCATGATTCAATTCATGATTCGATTCCTGATTCAATTCATGATTCATGATTCAATTCATGATTCATGATTCATGATTCAATTCATGATTCATGATTCGATTCATGATTCATGATTCGATTCATGATTCATGATTCAATTCATGATTCATGTTTTATGATTCAATTCATGATTCATGATTCATGATTCGATTCATGATTCATGATTCGATTCATGATTCATGATTCATGATTCATGATTATATTCATGATTCATGATTCATTATTCAATTCATGATTCATGATTCATGATTCATGATTTAATTCATAATTCATGATTCAATTCATGATTCAATTCATGATTCATGAATCAATTTATGATTCATGATTCATGATTCAATTCATGATTCATTATTAATGATTCCTGATTCGATTCATGATTCATGATTCAATTCATGATTCATGATTCAATTCATGATTCATGATTTATGATTCATGATTCAACTCATGATTCATGATTCAAGATTCATGATTCAATTCATGATTCATGATTCGATTCATGAATCTTGATTCATGATTCATGATTCGAATCATGATTCATGATTCATGATTCAATTCATGATTCATTATTCATGATTCAATTCATGATTAATGATTCAATTCATGCTTCATGATTCAATTCATGATTTATGATTTGATTCATGATTCATGATTCATGATTCAATTCATGATTCATGATTCATGATTTATTTTATGATTAATGATTCATGATTCATTGATTCATGATTTATTTCATGATTAATGATTCATGATTCAATTCATGATTTAATTCATGATTCATGAATCAATTTATGATTCATGATTCATGATTTATGATTCAATTCATGATTAATGATTCATGATTCAATTCATGATTCCATTCATGATTCATGATTCATGATTCATGATTCAATCGTGATTCATGATTCATGATTCATGATTTATTTTATGATTAATAATTCATGATTCATGATTCATGATTTTATTCATGATTAATGATTCATGATTCAATTCATGATTCAAGTCATGATTCATGAATCAATTTATGATTCATGATTCATGATTCATGAATCAATTCATGATTCATGATTTAATTCATGATTCATGATTTATGATTCATGATTCAATTCATGATTCAATTCATGATTCATGAATCAATTTATGATTCATGAATTCATGATTTATGATTCAATTCATGATTCATGATCATGATTTTATTCATGATTAATGATTCATGATTCAATTCATGATTCAAGTCATGATTCATGAATCAATTTATGATTCATGATTCATGATTCATGATTCATTTCATGATTCATGATTTCATGATTCAATTCATGATTCATGATTTATGATTCATGATTCAATTCATGATTCATGATTCAATTCATGATTCGATTCCTGATTCAATTCATGATTCATGATTCAATTCATGATTCATGATTCATGATTCAATTCATGATTCATGATTTATGATTCAATTCATGATTCATGATTTATGATTCATGATTCAATTCAATGATTCATGATTCAATTCATGATTCGATTCCTTGATTCAATTCATGATTCATGATTCAATTCATGATTCATGATTCATGATTCAATTCATGATTCATGATTCGATTCATGATTCATGATCGATTCATGATTCATGATTCAATTCATGATTCATGTTTTATGATTCAATTCATAATTCATGATTCATGATTCGATTCATGATTCATGATTCGATTCATGATTCATGATTCATGATTCATGATTCATGATTCATGATTATATTCATGATTCATGATTCATTATTCAATTCATGATTCATGATTCATGATTCATGATTTAATTCATAATTCATGATTCAATTCATGATTCAATTCATGATTCATGAATCAATTTATGATTTCATGATTCATGATTCAATTCATGATTCATTATTAATGATTCCTGATTCGATTCATGATTCATGATTCAATTCATGATTCATGATTCAATTCATGATTCATGATTTATGATTCATGATTCAATTCATGATTCATGATTCAAGATTCATGATTCAATTCATGATTCATGATTCGATTCATGAATCTTGATTCATGATTCATGATTCGAATCATGATTCATGATTCATGATTCAATTCATGATTCATTATTCATGATTCAATTCATGATTAATGATTCAATTCATGATTCATGATTCAATTCATGATTTATGATTTGATTCATGATTCATGATTCATGATTCAATTCATGATTCATGATTCATGATTTATTTTATGATTCATGATTCATGATTCATGATTCATGATTTATTTCATGATTAATGATTCATGATTCAATTCATGATTTAATTCATGATTCATGAATCAATTTATGATTCATGATTCATGATTTATGATTCAATTCATGATTAATGATTCATGATTCAATTCATGATTCAATTCATGATTCATGATTCATGAA